>NC_133495.1:7167745-7170488 GCF_025370935.1 Choristoneura fumiferana | reverse complement strand
AAATTTGTTCAAAAATCATTTTAGCACAAGTTCTTATCCCTTACTGTTCCAAGTCGACGCCACCAACCGTTGAAAAGTTCCATTCTGCGGAACCGATACTGACTGGACCATCAGAATTTCACTGCCAGATTATTGTATTGTCACAGATTGCAAGAACAGATCTTCGTATGTCTTATAGTTTCAGACTTTCCCATACTGACCGATCTAAATGAGCCACCCTGTATTGCAAACGATAACAGGCAGAGTAGATAGAATGCAACTGCGCGAGTCAAATCCCATATCCAATTACAAGGGGTTCGCGACCCTCGGCCGGCGCTCGCGCACAGCGCGCTTCCTAAAGCCATTTGTGAATGCGCGGATTGTTTGATCGTTTAGACCCCAGGCTCTATTCTACTTCGCATCTTGCCGTCCCGTTGACGCTAACATCGGGTGTCCCAAAAAGGACGCAAGATTTAAATTTGCCGCCATTTTTGTATTTTAGTGCTGGCAACCCTAAAAAAAAACTATTTGACAGCTGAATGTTTAGGATTTGTAAAAATGGCGGGTTTTACGAAAGATCAACGCGTTTTTATTTGAACAATATTTCAAAAGAAGTTTGGCGTGTGTACGGTTCAAAAATTCCGTGCAAAATATGGTCGGAATATTGACTTGACTTCATCAACTGTGAGCAGAGTGGTTGCAAAATTCAGGTAGAGTGGATCAATTCATGATGTTCATTCCAATGGTCGTCCAAAAACAAGCCGTTCAAATGGCAATGCTTTAAAAGAGGAAATTCGACGCTGCATTGGAGAAATTCAGCCGCATCTATGCAAAATGGTCATAGAAAATTTTGACAAAAGAGTGCGTATGTGCCAGCAAAGCCTAGGAGGACATTTGCCTGACGTATTATTCCAAAAATAACCCTATTTTATGTATTTCAAGATTTTATATACAAATATATTATTATAACGAAAAAAAATATGTGTTTTTCATCAATTTCAAATCTTGCGTCCTTTTTGGGACACCCTTTATTATTTAATAAGAGAGTGAGAGGGACGGTACGGTACGAACTACGATTTTCGAATTTCGTAGTAACCCCCCCCAGCTATTTGTTATTACGGGCCACCCGCGCCAGTATTGGGCATAGAATAAGCCAATACTTAGAAGGTAGAGATGTAGCGAATACTGTTTTGCCATCGTATTTATTTTGTACGTATGTATGTATCATCATCATCCCAGCATATAATACGTCCCACTGCTAGGCACAGGCCTCCTCTCAGAATGAGAGGGCTTGGCTGTAGTGCCCACGCGGGCCCGGTGTGGATTGGGAACTTCACACACGCCATTGAATTACTTCGCTGGTTTCTACAGGTTTCCTCATGATGTTTTCCTTCACCGCAAAGCTCGTGGTAAATTTCAAAAGTAATTTCGCAATGAATTTCGAAAAACTTTTTTCTTAAAGGTATATTATGTGCATACACGCATGTACATTCGCAAGACCGGCAGATTGCTGATTTGGGACCATTTCGTGACATGCATAACTTTTTTTTTTTTTCTCTTTTTACTTCTTTTATCCATTGTTCTCATGTTTGTCACGAATAAATATTTTCTTTCTTTCTTTCTTTCTTTCTGTCTTTTCTTTACATAGGTAGGTATCTACCTATAAAATCCTGAAATCTCAGCCGCGGAGTCTTAGTAGAAGGAGATGAAACGAAAAGAATATTGACAGACATTTTGTAAAAAAAAAGAAGAAGATTTTAATATGTTATTGTAGCTACTACATTATAAAAATTACCTTATAACGTTATTTTAAATGTTATTCATTATCTGTTTTTCGATAGGTACATTTTTAGTTTTCAATATTTTATTGGCGAGAAAAAGTTTGCTAGACTTAAAGAAAACCATTAAAACAGTGATTTCGGAATGTTTTATTAGAACGAAATTAAATGTACCGTGTTCTGAACTATTAAATAAACCAAGAACGCTTGTTAAAAAAACTACTTTTATCTGATCAAATCAAAGATGAACCAAAATTGATGGATTTCTGATAAACTTAATAGATGCGTAAGTACGGAAGGAGGGGAGAGGTGATTAGAACTTTGCTTACTTTTGCTAACGAGGGAGAGGGAGGAGTCAAAAACTACTAAAATTCTATGAACTAAATGAATTTCCTTGTTCATCCGCGACCTTATGATAGTTAAGTTTAAGCAAAATATGCGTGTTCATGCAGTTCCTCCACCTCAAATCACACAAACCCATCTATCACAACCACCAGTGTAGTGACACAGACGCGTTTCGAACTCAACCAGAGCTCATCTTTAGAGTAACACAACCGTACACCACGCTACCAGTTGTTAGTCCTGGGTTTGTGTGATTTGTGTGTGTTCTTGCAGTGTGGAGGTGGAGGAACTGCATGAACACGCACATTTTGCATAAACTTAATATCACAAGGTCGAGGGTGAGCAAGGAAATTCTTTTAGTTCATTGATATGGACCTCCACAAAGTAACGCCTGATTCAATAGATTACTAAAATTCTGCGTACGCGCACATAATACTAATGAATGACCCCTAGCATGACTTAACATTACCATTCATTATACTAATACCGCATAACTTTAGATTCCCAGCTCAATACAACTCAAGTACGTTCTCGTATACTTGAGAGCCAAGTAAGGTTTGGCTTAATGGGCCCGGTCTCCCACGCTTTAGGGGGGGGGGATATTACTGTAATTAACTTTGGTTTTGGCGACAAAGCGAGGCTTT
>NC_133495.1:7130212-7162036 GCF_025370935.1 Choristoneura fumiferana | reverse complement strand
AACAGCGTTGGTTCCAAACTTGGCCACCGGTTTTATTAAGTTGGTGGTGTTTTGTTTTTTAAATTTCACTTGAACCTGTTCTTGATGAAACAGCCAGTACGACTACGATGACAGGAGCATTATGCTAACAATCGATTGTCCGAATTTTACGGCATAACAGTCTATTGTATCGAGTGATTCAGTCGCAAACAAAGGGCGTACGTACTTAGTTAAGCAGGGTTGACTCCAAATTATATTTTTACATTGTAAAGGGCAAACACAGTAATTGCAAATGTTTTGCCGGAAACTACTAAGTGGATACTATTATGCCGTATTAGCACGATTTCCTACAGCAAATACATGCATAGCAAATAGATTGAAATGTCTGTTTCAGCTTGAAAATATGCAGATGGTGGTCATTCCATACGTTTGTTTAAGTCACGAATTGATCCGATGCAACTAATACCGAAATCTAAATGAAAACAGTGCGAATTCATAAACGAAAATACTTAAATATAGTATTAATCTATTTTGTCGGCGTTTCAGTCATCTCGTGTGAATTTTTAAATGCTCTATCGAGCGTCAAACTATTCGTGTATTTCATTAATTGGCTGTTAATTCGTAATGTTTTTAAAGCATAATTATCACCTGCATTATTTAGGCTTTTACTCGTATACATCAGCTGTTTTTAAAAAGTGACAACCCTAACAATACCTGCATACGTAATAATGGCATTCCACGCACGTGTTAGAGGTGTGATGTGATGTGTACGATTTCTTCGCACGAGTCGATTTTTCGACGCATCGTAAACAATCGGGTGATATGAATCGACTGTTCGGATAGTATTGACCGATTATTATTCATTAGTTTTATAGAACTGTGGGAATTGATTTATGTATATTAAGCTAGTTTTTGGTCTTCTTGCTACTTGGTATGGGTAAGTTGTTTTTTATTATGATTTAAACTTATAATTGTAATACAATACAATACAAATTATTCTTTATTGCACACCTCAAATCAGTACAAAAAATGTATAATATTGTGAAGGTAAGGAGAATTAGAGTTTGAGTGGTTCCCGTAATATGGGAACTATTAATCTGAATAATATACAGAATTTGTAGATAGCTCTTCAATATTATCAACGCTAGTTTCATTGTATGGTGCCATAAACCATTTATGTTTCGATGTATAGATTACTGATTAAGAAAGCTAAATTAAGAGCGTTTATACCTGCTGAGCTGGCAACGTTGCATTTTTGATAGTTTTTCTCGATTATTCCTTAAAAATTGAATGAATATTAAAAATGTTGTCTGATAGAACACTTCTTAATATATACGTTAATATGTCTACTCCAATAATTATTTCTTGTAGACTTTTTTTTTTTTTAAACCGTTTATAAACATGAATTCGTTTTTAAAGAATATAAAAGTCTATCACGAATAATTATTGGAGTAGACACATTAACTTATATATTAAGAAGTGTTCTATCAGACACTATTTTCAATTTTCATTCAATTTTATGGAATAATCGAGAAAAACTAACAAAAATGCAACGTTGCCAGCTTTAGTACTTATCTAGTGAAATTAAGCATACTAGTACCAGTATTAGTAAAACTGTGTTTAAAATGGTCGTTCTTATTCCCCACTAAAACTAAACACATGTTCAACGAGCGTCTAGGTTTTTTGTGCTAACACGGTAGATGCTTGGGTTATATCATGGCGTTTGGGTGTAGATAGACAGCATTTTATGAATATTTTATAATAGATAATACTTAGAATTAGGTACCAGGCTCCCATAAAATGAGAAGGCTTCATTGAAAAAACGTCCTCAGCTCGTGTAAGGCGTGAGAAGTATGCTAAACGCCGTATCTCCCATTCCCTTTCGACGGTAGAACAATGCATTCCCTAGGCTCTATCACCAGGCGATCAGAAACACGTAGGTATGTGTATGTGAGGCCTTCGTGTGGATCTGCTATACTTGCTTTAAAAGGAACATCTAAAAAAATGGAATTTCTCAAATATAATAATAATTCCCGTACTAAAGTTGTTCATAATTTAGCCGGATTATACATACTCATAGTAAATATTGTCATAAATAAACCAGAATATCATTGTACGGCCAAATTACGAACAGTGTCAAGTCGCTCAACAATCCCGGTTCGTAACTACATACTTTCTGCCAACAAACTACTATACCATGCAGTTTGGCAGAGATTTACAGTTAAGTATTTCTGTACTTCTTTTGTTTTTATTTGAGTAAATAAATAATAATAAAAAACTGTACAGTCACTTGCATTAATATCTGCCACAGCTGAGCAGAGCATGCTAAAATATCTGACAGTCCTACCGGCCCTAGAAATAGTCTTATCTGATATTTATGCACGCTTTGTTGTGTCAGATATTGGTGCTGGTGACTGTACATGCTTTATTTACCTTGGGACTATAGGTATGGTCGAGTTTCTAAACTTCTGAGCAAAAACTAGATCAAAAATATCTGAACACGCTTCTACGCCGTTAAGAGCGTATACCTGCTGAGCTGGCAACGTTGCATTTTTGTTAGTTTTTCTCGATTATTCCATAAAAATTGAATGAAAATTAATAGTACATTGTGTGTTAAGGGCGGTAAATAAGGAATTACGAACGAGAGTCTATTAGAAGCCCGAAGTCGAGTCGGAGTCGAGTCGGGTAGTTCCCGCGGGATAGTGAATGGGTAACGGCTAGTTTATAATATTTGTGGGATTATATCGATTCGCCAATTTAGCTACATATTTAATAGTATCCTAATGTCACCTTAGACCTGTCAGACAAACACAACCTTGTATTATTAGTACAATGATACTGCCCACGCCAAGGTTTGGCCCACCATTGTCTCGCCAATGCGGGATCCATGGGAATTAAAGCTAAGGTTCTTCTATTACTCCATGGTTCCGTAGATTGTCCTACAGAGGAAGTTATTTCGCAAATACTTTACTTTAATAGCATAGTATAAAATAAAGCCCTTCCCGCCGTCTGTACGCTTAGATCTTTTAAACTATGCGATGGATTAAAATGCGGTGTTCACCGTCAGTTTCCTACATATTTTTTCACGGAAGTCTAAAGTCAAATTCGCTTTTCTTAAGCTTGCCCTGTTTATTTGTTTGGGTCAAATTTGACATCTTGAAATTCTCCGCAGTTGGATGCAGTAGATGACAATGCAAGTACAGTCAACAAAAAGTACAGTCAGCATAAAAGGTTGTATTAGAAATTAAATTTTTAACAGAAACTTATTTATTATAAAACTATCCTATGTCCTTCCCCGGGATCAAAGCATACCGAATTTCATTTAAAGTTCTGCGGTTTAGACGTGGTAAGGTAACAAGCAAGACTTACAACCCTTTGGATTTTTAGTTGTAGTGGGCCATCCATAAAGTACGTCACACCAATTTAGGTAATTTTAGCCCCCTCTTGTCACACATATTGCTATGAAAACTGCAATTATTTTGCTCCGTCAAATATCAGCTCCCCACTCTAAATATGTAGCATACAAGAAAATATATGATACCTAAATAACCTAAATATATAATACTTAATGAGATGTAAACTCTAATATACGAGTACTGTAAAACTTCTTAAATTACATAATACAAAAATAAAATTAAAATAGTTTGTTGAGTAAAATTAGTAAGCATAAGTAATAATTTACTGAATCAGGCGTTACTTTGCGGAGGTCCATATCAATGAACTAAAATAATTTCTTTGCTCACCCGCGACGAAGTTTATTTATCATTACTATCACACAACAACATCAGTCTAACATCTGGTAGCATGGTTTACGGTTGTGTTGCTCTGAAGATGAGCTCTGGTTGAGTTCGAAACGCTTCAGTGTAGTGTGGTGGTGGTGATAGGTGGGTTTGTGTGATTTGTGTGTGTCCTTACAGTGTGGAGGTGGAGGAACTGCATGAACACGCATATGTTGCATAAACTTAACTATCATAAGGTCGCGGGTGAGCAAAGAAATTCTTTTAGTTCAGAATAAGTAATGTTAACGAGTAGAATAAAATAAAATAATATAACAAATACATATAAGTGATAAAGTGCATGACATGGCGGATGTGGAGGTAATGTACCTTCAGGGTACCCCCTTACATGCCTTTATACATGCATGTATTTAGTTTTAAGGATTTAGATTAAGAACAGAGTCTAAGAAAGCTAATTTTTTCTGCCAACAAACTGTCATGCAGTTTGGCAGATTTATTTAAAAATCTATTACGGAATAGACTTTTAAGTAAATCTGCCAAACTGCATGACAGTTAATAGACGCAATAGACGGCTATTTGAGAAAAAAAATGGATTATCCCTTAGTGGGATGTACTAGCAACGTGAAATGCTTGATCAGAGACCTTGTTTGTTGGAAAACTGAAGTTTATGTTCGATTCGAAGTATCGTTTCTGTTGAGTAGTTAAATAACGCCGGATTTAGTCATGTATAAAACGTTGGCAAACTAAATGGTACTTAGCCTAACCACAGGCCCTGCAATCGATGCAACAGGTCAGCAGGGCTCACCTCTTGCAGCTATGGAGTTGAACTGCTTCTAATTGGTGATTGTGGTCATCGGAGCTCTGATTGCAATCGAGTGGATTAAGGGTGATACGGTAATATGCAGGCCCCGTTCAATGAAGATTGGTTTTTTGGAGTATTTTTGTATTTTTTATTTCAACTCCAAATTTGTTACTTTTACGGTCATCCCGTGAAATCTAACGAAAATACAAACTGAAACTTGGATGCACAGAAAAAGAGACTAGCTCTGGGAATCGAACCCTGGTCCTCAGCATTCCTTGCTGTGTGCCATACTCCTACACCACCACTGGACAGGAGTCTAGTCTGGAGTCTGGTCAGGAGGAATGCTGAGGACCTGGGTTCGAATCCAAGCGCTGGTCTCTTTTTCTGGTTTTTTTTTCGCACATAAATTTCGAAAAACTCGAAGTTGCGAGCCGGGTTTTGAACCCACGATCCTCGGCTTGGGAGGCCATCCACTGAGTCACCACTGGTTATACATATTATAACCCTTTTTATCTCATCGAAAATTTCTTGTAACTCTATACTGTTTGACCCAAGCCCTCTTGTTCGGAGAGGAGGCCTGTGCCCACCAATAAGACGTATATAGGTTGGGATGATGATGATGATGACTATACCGCTTCCATATTTGAAGCACACGGGTATTACAAGCTATTAAATTAAAACTAATTTATTTTGATGGCATCGTGTCCGATTCGAATCGGTTATGTTCGTATTATTACAAATGGCGGCAATTTGCATATACTTCCTTGTTTATTTAATGCATTATTTTATGTAGGGATACAATTTTCCCATCGTTTGTATCTTAGCTAGCTTTAGCTAACTCTTGTCCCTCACAGAGGGGAAAGTAGCAATTAAAGAACCGGAAACCTTTCCTCAATACGTCTGGTCAGCGCGAGGAAATAGACCATCACCCTCCAGTGAATAGTAAAAATGTAAACACCATAAAACCAAATGAAAGAGATGAGCAAACAAACATAAACAAATGTCAAAACAGCCGGAAAAGACTGGCTGGAAAAGGAGGAAGATAGGGAGACTTGGTACAAGCTGGAGGAGGCCTACACCCAGAGAGGGGTCCAAATCTACGGAAACTAGTACCAACACATATATAACTAAACTAAGGAATCACTAACAATACTAACAACTCGAAATTTGTAAAAAAAAATAAGTATCTAAACTCCTGTATTTTGAACAATAAAAGGCTTTGTTATTATTATTATCGTTTGTATTTTATACGAAACACTTTGTTCCCCGTACATAACTATTTTACGTAACAAGCACTGGAGAGAGCCAAATATACCCTAGTTCAAAAAGATTTCGGTAATGTATTGGTCCCTTTTACTGTCAATTTACTCGTAGGATATTATGGAACCTCTATGCTGCCGGACCCGCTCTTGGCTAGCTTTTTTACCTATACTATTACAAATTAGAAAGAAAGAAAGAAAGAAAAAGTTTAATCGACAAACTTGTAGGTAGCATACATCAGGTACTTATAATTAATGTTTAATTAAGGTCAACTTAAAGCTAGCCGAAAGGGCTGGCAGCTCAGCAATGCTGAGGTACGGAACCACAGCGCTGATTTTCAGCTGCAGCCAAATAGGGAAAAAAAAATGAAAATATGTTATACATATATGTTGTACATTATGGCCGTCTGACGGAGATTCTGCAAAGGGATGAGTTAGTTAGTTCATTACAATGTAACCAATGTGACAGACCACTTTTACAGCATTAAAATGTTGATTAATCAATTACATAGGAGTGACATGCCATATTCAAATGTAATTTAGTTCCCTAAAGTGAACAAAAAACAATACATACCTGATGCAAAAAAGTTCGGAAACGCTACAGTGGTCAAGCGCATCGTATGCAGATGCAGCACTTTCCTTTTCATGCTCGCGCACAGTTCTGCTATGAACGGAATGGGAACGACTTCAGAAATTATGTCAGAAAAAAAACGAAAGTATTGAGTTCTTTAGCATTACAGTCGTACGTAAACATACGTTACCAAGACGTCAAAAAAGTTATGCTAGACTTCAAAAACTATGTCGCAGTGCAGCGGGCCTGTGTGTCTGTAGACCATTTCTCTTCTTTCTTGTTTTTCGTTTCCTTCATTGCTGAAGGTCGTGTCTAGTCTGAAGTGCTGACGGCTCGTTGCATTATACTTCTCCGCGCTCTTGTCTTCGGCAGCCTTTAGTTTTTTTGCGACAGACAGGCCGGTGTGAGACCTAACGAGGTCTGACCATTGGGTAGGTAAGCGACCACGCGGTCTCTTCCCATCGATCTTACCTACCACTATTAGTTTTCCAGACTCTCAGGGTTCCTGCGGAAATGAAAAGCATCTGAATTAAATTGGCATAGACAAGCATTACATCAAAAATTATGTAATACTGTACCCAACGGGGTCGACGTATCGAACCTAAAGTAACAGGCGTATTGGTCCTCTTGATATTTATTTGTATTGTAACCCGACAAATAAGTCGCTGCTCATCACGGACAGTTGTTTTTTAGTTTGCGACCCCGAGAAGGACGTCTTATCATCATATACGCCGTAAGACGTCCACTTTTGAACATAGGCCTCGCTTATCAACTTATGGGGTACAATCAGTTTTCCCCCTTGTAGCACAACCAATGAGGAGAATCTGAAAATCTTACATTTTTAAATCTCTTAATAATTATCTTAAATAGGGGTTACTGCCAACATTTTCCTCATATGCATCTTCTTCTTCGTCATCACATTCTTGGCAGAGTGCTCGTGGTCATCCCACCAGGGGTGGCGGTAAGCTTCATGATCCGTTGCCACTCCCAACACAGATTCCTACAAATTTGTACGGATTCCTCGTTGCGCGTGTCCGACTCGTACTTGGCCTTTTTTTAATACTAACGGTCATACTCCCTGGACGCACCTTAGAAGGCATTAGATATGAAGCGATGTACTCGTATAATCGTACGTTCGGCCTTCCTACGATTTCACTGCGGCCTTGTCCGATCATTATCTTCGTTTAATTGCCGTTGTTCGGCTTGACTGTGCAGTTAAACAGTTCAATTTCGAAAAATTGAAGTTTTTCACTATTTTACGTAAACTTGTAGGTACAGATGTGTAAATAATCCTTTCGTAGCGTTTTTTCCCCCGAATTTGCTCTACTACTTTTAGCGATAGACCGAATTGAACTGTTTTCTCAAATTTTCTAGACTAGTTTCAACGACAGAGCAAATTGGTTGGAAAGTTAGAGCATATCGAACTTTTTCCTCTCCAATTTGCTTTACTACTCAATTGGAATTGACACAGAAACATAGGTAGGTTTAGGTTATGCTAGTTTGGCATTGAGTACACACAAGTAGGCGCTCTGTCAATACAAATCGAGTAGTAAAGCAAATAAGAGAGAAAAAGTTCTATATGTTTTAGTTTTCCAAGTAGTAGGGCAATTTGCTCTGTCATTAAAAGTAGTCGAGCAAATTGGAGGAAAATTTACAATTTGCTCTATTAGTAGACACAATCGATTATATTGGATAGATTCTTTTCATGATGGGAACAGAATGTTCAATACATCTGTATGTTTCATTTAACTTTCGTACAAGCAGAGATTCCAAAAGTGCTATCCAGCGACTGGCTAAGACATAAACTGCAGACAGGGCGAGCGGATTAATTTTTAGGGATACTTATCCAAGGGCATTTTGGTAAAATCTTTTTTCAATTCAACTGCCAAGTCTAATAGATAACACGTGCAAAGCTGGTAAAGTCTAGTATGAAATAATCTGCATAGTTTAGCAGCAGATCATAGTTTCTTAAGGGACGACAGAATATCAACAGGATGCCCATTGTGTCGCAATCGCCATCGGCTGTCCCATGCATTGTCTTCGCTTCCCAACCATTAGCGGCCATTTTTAATGTGTCTGTTGCTAATTCGATAATTTGGAGGGTATTTTGAAGATAAGAGACTGTCAGAGGTACCGCAGTAGACTTTCCTGACACAACCTTGACATTGGTGGTCTCATCATAATTGTTTAATGAGGCCACCAATGTCAAGATTGAATTGGCCGCTGTTCATTTACTTGGATGAGAACGTAAATTAAGACAGCTCAAACACAAATTTTGTTAAACTACCTAGAGGTACAAATATTTACCGGGTGGGCCCTGTAACAGGAGCAAAAAACTAAATCACAAGTTCTGCTACTCAAATGGAACTACTTTAGTTCTGCAACTTTCAAAAATTATGTAATTTTGTCATTATGTTTATTCCAAACAAATTAAATAGTATTTTCAATGTACGGCATCCAATAGCCTAAATGACATCGCCTGTCACGTAACAAAATGACCGATTTCGCAATACATTGCTTGTCTGATTAAACTTTAAACTACTTAGAACAAAATTAGCTCAAGATGAAGAGTGGAAGCTGTGGTTTAATTTTTTGCTCCTGTTTCAGGGCCCACTTTGTATATTACAGTTATAAGGGGAGTGTGTCCTTTATATCGTAAAAAGACTACAAAATCAATAGAATTACGAGTATTCCTTAACAGGCTTCAATTTCTTTGCTCTAGATCACGTACAAGACGACCTAGAAAACCATGATACCAATTCATAACGCCCCATGCTAATCTACTTTACGACAGTTATTGATAGACATTCCGATATTGAAGCTCCAGGCAACACGAGCACAATCAGGCCGAGTCAGGCTAAGCCAGGCACAGTGAGACAAAGTGGTGGCACTACAGGGAAAATCGAAGATCGTATCGTACCGTCCCTCTCACTCTCGTATTAAATAACATAAGCGTCAGAGGGACGGCAAGATACGAAGTTTGAATTTTGCACTTCGTAGTTTAGGGCCAGGCCTAGTGGCCGGGTGATCGCATCGTACTTAAACCACGGTTGGACCGTTAGGCCAAACTCGACGACAACTAGAGCAGGAGGTGGGTGCGCTTTGGACAAGGTATCATTAAAGTTGATAAGATGCAAATACGTGTAGTCCAGTCATACTTCCTTAATATTTTTTGTATGAGCCACAAATATGTCGCTGTGGCGCAGCGGGCCGCAGCATTGATTATTCAATAACATTAACCTTTAATAAGGCCCTATTTATTGGAGCATACTACCACAGAATCAGCTAACTATCGAATACATACCTGATAAAGAATATTTTTAAAGCTAGTCGTATTTTAATAATTACAATGGAAATTGTCACGTATATTGAAATTAATAAGGTTCAGTGGTCGCTAAATCGCCTCTACCTTTTTTTTTTATATAGCCTGTCACAGTTCATCCATCCTTCGTCTTTTTCTACTATACAGTCAGGAAAATAGTGGTTCTACTTTTTTAGCATAATCTCTTATCGCATAGTATCGTTTTGGCATAATTATTATATCGCCGAATCTCATATCGCATAATCTTGTTTGGCTTAACAACTTGTGTGGTGTACCTAAATTCTGTGTGGGGTTGCAATTCCAACCTACTTTCCGGTACCAGCTCGTTTCTTGAGAGGTCACAGTTCTAACCTAACCTACTTTTCTGTTAGCCATTCGTTTCTGTGTGGGGTTTTTCTTAGGAGCATTTTACATATAGCATTTTATGTCAAGTAAATTTCTGCTAAAACTAAAATTATGCCGAATAAGGGGTAGGTAAGTTTGTACGAGTACCTACCCGAAAAAAGGTTGCATGAACAAAAATATAGAATTCTCATTAAAACTTACTATGCTTGTTTTTTCAGCGGAAACCTTAGTGCGCGAGTTCGACTCGCGTTTGGCCAGTTTTATACCACATCCACACAGCGCGGCGCGTGCG
Organism: Choristoneura fumiferana; assembly: GCF_025370935.1. Taxonomy (NCBI): domain Eukaryota; kingdom Metazoa; phylum Arthropoda; class Insecta; order Lepidoptera; family Tortricidae; genus Choristoneura; species Choristoneura fumiferana. The sequence goes on along the minus strand of NC_133495.1, from coordinate 7,151,729 downwards.
CTAGATCCCAAACGGGTTCCCGCGTTATTCACTCATTCATTACGATTCGATCATTCGTTGCGTTTATTCGATTACGTTGCGTAACTTTAACTAACATTCCGCGTACGTTACGTGATTGCCCATCATTGTTCATGCATTTATTATTCAATAATGTAATTGAAACGATCTCTAATGGACAATGATGTACGGGTTATGTCAGTGGGTAAACATACATTTTATTACCTCCTTACCAATCTTTACCCGCTGATTCGGCGCGCGTGTAGGGTTGTCATATTGAAAAATGAAATGTCCTGATAGAGATACCGACATCACTCTAAAAGTCCTGACAACAACAAAAACAAATAAAAAAATTGATTGAGATCATTTTGTCTGTAATTTATCCTACTTTAGATTGTTTTAAAAGAAATGTTATTGGTTTTGTTGATTACTTACTACTTACATTAAATCATTTCACTACCTTTTGCCCGCGGCTTCGCCCGTAGGGAATTCGGTTATCGCAAGCTGTTCCGGGATAAAAAGTAACCTTTGTCACTCTCTGACCCATAAACTACCTCTAGCTATGCCACAAATCACGTAGATCCGTCGCTTCGCTTCGACGTGAAAGACGGAAAACATACAAACACACACACTTTCGCATTTATAATATTAAGTAGTATGGATTAATTAAAACTGTGTACACTTTGTAATAAAACGCTTTTGTATCACGCAAGAAAACAATTTTTTTTTTATTCAATGAGATCATTTCTAAAAACCCTGACACTTGCAAAGTCCGGCTGCAATTCTGGCAAAGGGTCAAAAATCCTGACATGTCAGGACAGATCCTGACGTATGGTACTTTTAGACACCATATTAGAAGACATATTAGAAGGCGCTGCAATTCTCCATACAAATAATTTACGCCGTCGCTATCGAGTACTGTCACTGTAAACTCACGGTAGTGGCACTGATTTAAAGTGATTTAATTATTATGTGACCCATCATGACCCATGGTTGAAATAAATGGTTTATTATTGTTGTTTGTTCGGATTTCCGATTACGGGCCCTTTGAAAGGCATACATGGGGCCGAAGCTGATATGAAGAGGCCTTTGTGTTACAAGCCATACTAATATTATAAATGCGAAAGTGTGTTTGTATGTTTGTCCGTCGTTCACGTCGAAATACAGCGACGGATCGACGTGATTTTTGGCATAGAGATAGGCCAGAGAGTGACATAGGCTACTTTTTATCCCGGAAAATGCGCGATTCTCGAGGGAACGGCACGCGATAACCGAATTCCACGCGGGCGAAGTCGCAGGCAAAAGCTAGTTTAATATAAATGAGATGGGCGCGACTATGGAGGTCTATACCCTAATACACCAAGATGATGTGCTAGTGGGCGGTCTTTCATTGTTGCCAAACTATTGCTTAGCAGGAAGCAACTTGGAATAGGCTATAATAGGGTTAGGGTGTCGTGGACTAGATTACCTGGCTTTGGAGGGACAACGAATACTTGCCTACCAATACAATCCCACTATCCCACTGATTTTACAAACTAGTGTTACCCGCGGCTATACCCGCGGCTACACGTAAATCATTACATCCAGCAGCTGAATTGAAATTTTGGGATTTTTAAAATTCCCGTGGGAATTCCCGAAAAAATATCTTGGTTTTCATTGCCGTTACATTAAAAACAATCATTATTGTAAAACTTCATGACTCCAAGCCCAGCGGTGGTTGTTTCGAGATTTTATCCCTATCCCATGGGAATATCGGAATAAAAAGTAGCCTATGTTTTATTCCAGGTGTCCAACTATCTACATACCAAATTTCATCCAAATCCGTCCAGCCTTACCTACACAAGTTCTTTATTGAACATTACCTAGTACTTTCAACAAGTAAAAGACACGTAGTTCTCTTACCTATCTCCAACATTCAAAGACTAATAATATCATTCTTCAAGAAGATGGTGCACCTGCCCACAACAACAGAATTTCCAGGGCTTACCTCAATGAAAATTTCAATGTCTGGATAGGTACAAACGGGACGATTAGATGGCCTGCAAGAAGTCCAGCAAGTGTGCAGAATAGGTATTCTTCATGGATATCTTGTACGACAGACGAAAGTAAGACCAAATGTTTGTTAGAGAAATTTTATCCTGAATAATAATCCTATCGATTAGTATAATAAAATAGGGAGTGTATGTTTTTTTTATTTTAGTTTGTTTGAGTCCCGGGCGAGGCAAGCGAGTTTTAGAAAATCTTTGAATGCAGTTTTGTTTCTTTTGAAAAATAAAGGAATGTCTCTCCTTTAAGTAAAATGAGCCAACTTAAGGATTTAAGGTACCCAGTTTCCTTCCAGGGCCCGACTTATTTTTCCAGCCTGTATAAGTAAGTCGCTTATCTAAGTTCTTGCATATATTTCTGATCTCGAAGAGAAATTCAAGCATAGCCATCTCCATTACTCTCTGACTGACTTCGAGCCTTCTTTATGAGGCCCATAGCGAGCTCTCACCTTTCAGAGTCATAGCCATCACTGGTCAAAACCTTCTTCAGTGACTTTGAGATGTCGCGTAGCTTCCCGAACTGTCTACGAGTACCTAGACGTTTTTACAGCAAAAGACCTTTCTTTGCGTCAATGCTCCTCTCTCACCTATTACCCAACGAATCCGCCAACTGTCTACAAGTCGTGCCGTTCGGTATTGTTATGGATCCATTAACAACTTCCATTTAAGTTTCCACACATTCGACCCGTTAATGTGTTACTTTATATTTCGCAACTGGCAATACCGAATAGAAAGCTGTCACCATTCTATGCTAATTATTAATTGTTGAATCACAAAATGGGCGCGAGAATGTCCTGTCAAATGGGTCGGTAGCTAAACAAGGTTATGCTCTATTTAATTACGTTAGGGTTGATTACTGTTTGAGTGTCAGTTAGTCCTGGGTCCGTATTCTGCGTCCGTATGTGATTTAGTTGGTCGCACGCTAGATTTTATTCTCACTCTCACTAAGTAAAGTGGTGTCCAGTCGCCATCACTTCTTTAGCACAGACTATTCAAAACAATTATTATTGGAATCGTACGCAATCTTGTCGTAAAAGCACGTGAATTTCGGTTACATATTTGAATATCGAAAGTTAAAATATTTACCTACGGGTAAAATGTCGATGTTCAAAATATCGAAAATTAAAATATAGATTGTATCGAAATATAGAAAATTAAATGAACGAAAGTTTATATTGTCGAATGGTTAGATAACCTACGTCAAATATATCGAAAATATATTCATCTACAAAAGTGACATCGAAAGATATATATAAATATCGAAGTCCAAAATACTGAAGTACAGAGTATCGAATATCCTTTCGTCGTTGCTACTGCAATACCACGTAACTAGCTTTTTCCATAAGGTATAATTTTCGCTGTCAGAACAGTACTAACATTGTACGACGAACGACGCTATGTATGAACTATCACGTGAAAGGGTCGACGGAGCTCCGCGCGGAGCTCCTATTCCGCACAGTTGAGGCGCTTCGCGCTTTGACGCAAATACGCAATACTAACCTAACCTAACCTATTGAACATGAATTACCAAAAATATTTGGTTCGGTTAGAGAACTGTGACCACAACAACAAAATGAACTAACGAAAAATTACTAAATTATGTAAAATAAATGCTATTAAGAGAAAGGAGCAATAAATAAAGCAGATTTGTATGTACGATATTTTAATTTTCGACATTCAAATATATTGACATTTACGACTTAGATATATTGGCTATCGATACTTTTACTTATTCGATATTTTAATTTTCGATATTTTCAACATCGACATTTTAACCGTAGGTATTTTAATTTTCGATATTCAAATATGTAGCCTGAATTTCATTGTATTATCAAGATGTAAGTATAAGAAAGACATTTTTCAAAATAAAATAATTAAGTACAAATAAAATATGTACTTAGTTCAAATCTCCAGTATAAAATTAAAGAAGAAATACATGAAAAGAACAATAATAATACAGGGATGTATTATTATATTTACGAAGATTAATACATAATTTAATACAAGGCTTGAGCACAAATATTCTTACTATTCGTATATAGATCTACTCTGGGTAACGAAACTAGTCTTTATATATTTTTTTAATAATAATAAAATGATTTTACTTTTGACCTAAAGTGATATAAGCTATCGCTCGCGTAAACTGTATTCGAATACAGGTGCCGTTGTCATTAAACATACACTATAGTGCGTATAATTAGTACTCGTAGTAGGTATATAGTATGTTTAAACTTTTAAAGAAACGTCAGTACTATATCGCTTGAGATAGCGTTGCAATTTCTTTGGTTGTAGAACTAGTCAGCTCCAGGCCGAGTGGGTTAGGTATTGAGGTTAGATATAACAGCTGATTAACGAACGATCAAGGCCCGGGGACGAGAAATAGATACCTTGCATACCTGAAGTGAAGACAAATACTAGGTGCGGTATGCAGGGTGGTGGTGGTGGACATATGTATATCTGTGATGCCGAATCCGGATAAACAGAGATCGCATCACATTTGTCGGTCACAACTTAATGATTATTGACTTAGAAGTTTGTTTCACTACCTTAAATATTAATTTCAGCTTAATACCTCTGCGAGTTCCTAAGATAAAGGGTTCTGACAGACTAAAGGGCGAACGACACAGTGACATGATCCTATAAGGGCCTTTTCATGCCGCGTTTTTTAAACGCACCATCGGCGCGTGTTTGTGTCAGTACCTATGCGATACGCACGCGAGTTGTATGTATGGCTGCTCTATGGAAATAAAAGCGCGTCTAAGGCGCGATTGAAAAACGCGCTGTACTGAAACTCTATGGGTTGTGTTTTTATGGAACCTTAAAATTATTAGCGTGGTTGGTTTTTGGAGTCTTTTTGTATTTTTTATTTCAACTCCAAATTTGTTACTTTTACGGGTATCCCGTGAAACCATATCGAAAATACAAACTGAGACATGGCACAGAAAAACCAGAAAAAGAGACCATCACTGGGAATCGAACCCAGGTCCTCAGCAATCCGTGCTGCGTGCTATAACCCCTACAGCACTGCTCTGCTGCTCTTCACTGCTCTTGTCTGGGTGAGCGGTTGGTTCCGTAAGAGTGTGGCGTCTGTCGACGCTACATAGATGTCGCTAGTGCTGCTGCTTAAGTAGCAAAGTAGAAATAAGCAACCTGAGATATGTATGCATAGGAGAAATTCGTGTCTAGATTCCTGTCCAGCAGTGGTGTAGGGGTTATAGTTCGCAGCACGGAATGCTGAGGACCTGGGTTCTATTCCCAGTGCTGGTCTCTTTTTCTGTGCATCCATGTCTCATTTTGTATTTTCGATATTATTAGCGTGCACATGAACTAAGGCTTCCTACGTACTATATGTGGCTAGCCACGTGGTTTTAGGGCGCCGTTTCTTTCTCAAGCTATACTTCTAAGAAGGACGGCATGCTAAAACCGCGCGGTCAGCCGTATAGTGCAAATGTAGCCTGAGCTCTAATCATGAACAATCGCTTTTGAAATAAATATTCATTTAATCAAATTGTTATTTCCGTTGCAGGTACGTACGAGCAAATACATAACAAGGTAACGATAGTCCTTCAAATTAACAACAACAACCCAAATATCCGCCGACCACATCTCCTCTCCGCTTTGATTACGTTCAAACTTATTAGGAAATCAGGAAACGTAAGCAATTACACGTAGGTTTTCCTTCGAAAATATCCTATTAAGTTGCTTACATATCTGCGATATCTAAGGCCTGTTTAGTCACGTGAGGGAACTAGATGCATTACGGTGCGGGTACTAGCGCTAGCGAGATCCAAGCGATCTATCGAACGCCGCAATGTAGTGCAACTTAATACAACTACACGACATTTCGACCGTACAGTCGAATAACCCGTATCAGGGTGGGACCATGTAATAATCAATTTCATTATGATTTTCTTGAAAAAAGTATGGGATGTCAACATGACATTAGTAACACAAAGGTTCCACCCTGGCACATGATACAGTTTTTCCGACTGTAGTTTAGACTTAAAATTAATACTACAATCGGGACTTACCACGCTAACGCACGAGTAGTTTAGACTTGCAAGAAATAAATTTCTGTTTACAATTTCATTTTAATACAAGCTTTTTCTGACTGTACTTTTTGTTGACCTACACCAAATTACAATACAAGTCGATCCGACCACTGGAAGTGGGTCAAAATTAACCTGCAAGATTTGACCCAAACAAACGGCGACTTAAATAAAAGTTACATACATTGCTAGGTCGTAAACGGAACAACTTTCAAGTAGTCAATCGAGCACACCAATGTAATGCTACTTGCACGATTTTTCTCGCATATCCAAACTTTTCTTTAGAGAAAATAATGTCTGTGATAGATTGTTTCATTGCGATAAAATTGCTTTTCAGTGTGTAAAGCAATTTATGTTACGCTATGTTACATGATTAAGGAAGGAAACCGCGAATCGGATGTTGTTTTCAACTTTGATGCTATAATAATAGAGGTGTTGCGGGATTTAATACTGTAACAGATGATTCGTAAGTCGTAACTATAACATAATAGTTATTTATGTGGCTGGTGCCTAATTATGTATAGCCGCATACATACCTTTATCTACATGCATATCATAAGTTTTCTATATTGTTCAGATATGGCCTGTATTTTGACTTTGACTGACTTTACTTTGACTTTGACTTTGACTTTGACTGACTTTGACTTTGACTTTGACTTTGACTTGACCTTGACTTTGAATTTGACTTTCACTTTGACTTTGACTTTGACTGACTTTGACTGAATAATAATTATTATTTACATGCATGTCATAAGTTTTCTACAATATGTACAGATATGCATTGTTAAAAAAAGTATTACCGATACTTTAATGTAAACATTAAGATGCACTGTACTTTAATGTGAACATTAAGATGCACCCGCAGATACCAGGTTTCTTAATAAAGGCCATTTGATAGTCGTTTCTGAACATATAATAGGGAAGTTATGATATGCATGTACAGTTTAATACATCAGTGTGCATGTAGATAAACTGTATTTCATGTTACGGATCAGTGCTTCCAGCTCGTAATCTGTAAAGAAACCATCGTTAGATACCGCAAGGACTTAGATGGGCAAGACACTTGGGTAGGATGAGGGAAGACCCCTGCTGTTAGGACAATTTCCGTGTGAACGCGCAACAAAAAAGGTCCAGGGGCCCAGAAAGCGAGAGGAAACTCTCAAGCCCATAGGCAAGAGCACGTCGTGAAGAAATGAGGCCAGTGATAGAGTGAAATGGATAATAGAGTCATTTGCGACAACACTTTCCGCATGTATGCTTCTGCTGTCTGTAACACAGATTTCTTATACTAGACTATAGGCAGTTTTGAGTTGAGTCGAGCTTGATCGAGGACTTCAGACATTATCTAGAATATATAGCTAAATGTTATACTACGAAGTACAAAATTCGATTTTCGTATCTTGCCGCCCCACTGACGCTTATATTATTTAATACGAGATTGAGAGGGACGGTATGGCCCCCAGATGAGGAAGACGTAGCACACTGGTTTAACAGCGCTGTCCTCTCGAGTATCCCATCCTCGTACATCACCTTCTACGCTATGCCCCCCTGGTACAAGAGGTCTAAGGTCCGTATATCACCGTGACGGTCCCGCTCTGATTCCCGTGACTTTGAGAACCACTGTGTCACTTGAACACATTACTATGCAAAACGCAGTTGCGTAAAAAATGGAAAATATGTAACTTATTGTGTCCACTCTTAGCGGTTCTGTTTTAGAGTTCATAATTGAAAGTATGTGTGTGTTTGTTAACTATCACTTTGTTTTTAAGTGTTAATTGGATTGTGGGTTGAAGAAATCTCTTGGGATTAGATAACACAGTTGGTTTTAAAGTTCTAGGAAGTAAGTAAAAAAATTAACGAATTTCTTAATATGTAACCGAATTGAGGAAATATAAGAATGCTTTTATATGTTATCAGGGAATTCCTAGGAAGGATCTATATTTCCTGAGTCATACAAATTTGCAAATAATTAACTTAATTCTCTAAAAGTAGAAAATAAACATTAAGTACACCAACGCATTGAAATTGATCAAGCATGCAAAGTTTTGTGTCTGTGCAATAACTGTTCACTAGTTCCCTCTTGCGGAGACTTATTGTGGGTGGTCCACCAGAATGTTGCCATGTCAGATTTACATGAGTATATACCAAATTTCAACTCTATCCGACAACTGGAAGTGGGACAGAATTCACTTGCAAGATTTGACTATCTGAAGGTTTTTAAGATATTGCGGCCCTCGAACTGTCATCAAAAATTCGTAAGCTCAGCGACCCCGCAATGTAATGTGATGCACGATTTTCCTCGTTTCAACTAACCAAGAAAAAGTTCCCGATCAGTAGATTGTAGCGGGCATCGAACCCAGTACATTTCCGAACGATAATTGAATTGAAATAAAGAATTTAATTCTCGATTGAAAGATGTTATCAAACACGGAGATAAAGATACTGGAACTGGAAATGATTTGCTGATATTTTGCCCGCTCTACGTGTTGGGCCAACTAGAGAATATGCATGGAACACATCTCATGTGCTCCAATATCTCTCACAATAAAGCGTGCATAAATATCTATCTGATACGACTCTATCTATTTATAGGGCTGGTAGGACGTGACACTAATGCAGTAGACTGTAATTTAAAAAAGAGGTTAAGTTACTCTACTTTTTATTTGGACTTTTGTAAACGTCTTAGGATAAAGTGATGTAGTATATAGGTAGAAAGGCTAAAGGTTGCAGGTAGTGCAACCAATACCTATTTTGACAAGGGGACCTTTCCATCTTTCCCCAAACAACACAACAGGTCGATACGAGTGCGCTCAGCCAAAAGCAACAATCAGTCTCTTCCAGTTTATTAAACAGCAAACCCACTTTCTGTAAGTGCAGTGACCATTGCCAAATTGCCATTGTGCCTGCCCATCCGAACTGGGCTGATGGTAACACAAAGAGCTCTTTGCCAAGGAGGATACAGCGGTATCTTGGAATATAAGATGCTTGATAACACGATGGTCAAGCTGTACTTCGCAAGAGATAATGGTGGTTATAATGGATTTGTCTATCCCTTCTGGGCCATTGTTTGCTTTGCTTTTTATTATACTACTAGGTTTTACCTGCGGCTTCGCTCGCAAACCATTAAGCCTAGCAAAATAATCGAAATTCCATTGGGAATTCCCATTTTTTTTATGATAGAGGGAGGTAAACGAGCAAGCGGGTCATCTGATGGGAAATTATTACCACCGCCTATGAGTACCAACTACTGGAGGAGAGAAACATTATGAATTTCACTAACGTTGCATAAAAAACCTGCGCCTAATTTCGTCTCTATTGCAACGGTTGAAATTTTGGAATGATATCACAATGCCGTGGGAATTTCATAAAGTTCCAGGATCCCAAATATTACACCGTGAATTTCATCAGCGTTTTATAAAATACCCGCGTTAAATTTCATGTCTCTAATCCTAACGTTTGTTATTACCGCGCTAAGGCTACTTTAAAAAGTTTATATTAGTAAACATAAGTATTTATTGCATTAATACTATGTTCGCAACATACAAGCCGTATACATAATAATTACATTCACTTGTCTTACGACCAGTCCCAATAAACAAGAATCTATGGATACTTTTTTTTACAACAGTTACACTATGCAGATACTCTGGGTAATCTGTTGAATTGAAATGTTATTTTGGTAAGGAAAACTATCTGGGTGGTATTGATTGGGACCGGCAGTTACTGGTTTGTCTTAGTTACAATCGTTCACTAGAATTCCTGATACTTACCGGTACACTTTCCGAGTCACTTTTAACATGACTTTACCTACTTTTACTACATAAACAAACTTATCTATGTGGCAAAACTAGATAACAATCTTACCTACAGTGCACCAGGCCGCATAGACGCAAGCGGCTAGATAAAACTGTCTCGCTATCGGCACTACATCCGGGTGTTTTTCACCGAGGAACTGAAGGTACAATTACCGACGTGTGAACGTCCCACTGTTCATGCTTCCCTGGTATATCGGGAACACTTTCTATGACAGCGTGGTGAATTTAATTGCGAAAAAACCATGATTGAGCAGCAATTTAAAAGGGCGTTACGGTAAATAAAGCTGATTCCTACTTAATAGCTACTCCTAAATGTCTACCAGTTCATCGGAACATTCGTATCTAATCTAAAGAAAGTCAAACCCAAATATTTTCCACGCTCATAAATAAAACGTTATCATAAAAAGTGGCTTACTAACAACATTACTACAAACAAACATAGCGACATTTTCCTAAAATGGCGCCGCTAAGAAGTCCTTACAGTGAATCGGAGCTGGATCCAATGTTTGAATTCCTTTAGCATGCGCCGTTTTCTTACTTGTAGCTCAGTAAGTCTCTTTCTTACTTTGCCGGTTAGAAAAGGATGTTTTAGTGGGCTCCGAGAATCAGCGTACGTGCTAGAGTTGCAGGAAAAAGATAACCCAAGAAAGTACCTAGTTAGGTTAGATAACAAACTCAACTTGTCGTTTTCTGCTTTAAAACGGTGTTTTAATATGAATCGCAATATTAAGCACACCCAACCATTGTTAAATTAGCTTGATTGGACACCCCTTTAATAGTAGATAGCACAACGAGTGCATAAAATGTGTCATCTTACCTGAGACGTTCATATCCATCCGAGCCGCACGCGACTATTGATAGTTACGTCGAGAGCAAAAAGGGTTTATGAATATGTTATAGATTCTACTTTTCACTTTCATTGTAAGGAAATTAATCAGCAAAATTGGAATAAAATTTTCACTAAAGTAGAAAGTTCTATTTTTCATGCATTATTATTTCTATGTACATAAAACTCATTACAATTTCCAAGTCTTATTAATTAAGGGTTGTGCGTGACTTGCGAACGTTGACGGCTTTTTCATCTTTGTACTTAATTACTTGTTACTTGTTACTACTGGAAGTTGGTTCGAATTTCACTTGCTAGATTTGACTACAGACAGCAACGGGACAGTAAAATATAAGCTTGTAAAAAGAAAACATGTATCCAATACTTTCTGATAGTCGTCCAACTGACGGACTAAATAGGATAAAAAAAAATCCCAGGACCCAATTCGAGTATGAGCTTGACTTTTTAAATGAAAATGTAACTTGAACAATGACTACTTCTTCCTCGGTAGAAGATCGATAGTGCAAGCCACAATGATCGAGCAAACTTGACTTATCTGCCTTGAACTGTTTGTCTGTCCGCCTTTCACCCGTTTTGAATATCAGTTACACATTATAGCTAGTTCAGTAAACATTGGGTTTGTGTTTAGACACACGGACGGAAGCAAAGTTTTGTTATGGTATTTATGGTGGATAACTGTTTTTTTGGCAGCAAATAGTGTGGTCGTAGACTGTGTTGGAGTAAGATAAATTATGTTGGCAAATAAATATTTTTTTAATTAAGCTAATAAGCTAAGCTTTTACAATTTATTTAAATTTTAACGTTCGTAAGTACACAGTCAACCAATTTGATTGCTAGGCCACCATAATCAAACACACAATTATATACAATTATTAAAAAATACGTCATTACAAAAATTGTATTAAAAAAATAATTGAACCGACTACAAAAAACCATGAAAATATTTTTTACCACTCTGAAGTCGGTGCCTCAGCACGAGCCAGCAGGAGGGGACCTATAGCCGTCTACCTCACCTACATACTATATTTTATATTGGGCTTCAATCACTCCTGCTGGCTCGTGCTGAGGCATCAAACAAAAAAAAAATACAACCGAATTGATTACCTCCTCTTTTTTTGAAGTCGGTTAAAAAACAAATAAAAATGGACTAAAGCTAGCTTACGAGTCTTCTAAAGCCTAAAAGCCCATATATTTACAAATACCAGGCTTTGCCAATAAGGCTCGCTGCGTTTCCTCGTTGTATTGCAATGCCAACACGTTGGAGAAAAGAGCCAGCCCAAATTATTCATTCAAATTATTTATTTCAGACAAAGTCCCATAAGTACCCAGGGTCAAAATTTGGCATATAAAGCAATTGCTTTTTAAAACCAGGTATATCGCATTAATCTTATGTTACAACTGGTTAATAAGCCAATTACTATACGTGATAACTATCATTGTGCTTGCCCAACTTTCGTTTTGTCACAATGGCATGAGAGAGCGATAGCGTGCACATTCTGCTAACCTATGCCACCTGGTAATACGGGGTTTCACTTAGAATAGGAGGGTCAGGGTACGTTATTTGAACCGGGTACCTCTTAAACAATTCAGCGCGGGCAACGCGATATACGCATTTTTGACCCATCACATTTACTTGCATTTGAACACACATATGCCTTATAATATTTAAGTTTTTTATTTGAATGGTACTTTAATGGTTTAATGTGTTTCATTTAATAAATTTCTGCCAATATGCGTTTGCGACATCTGATGAGACGAAGGTCTCGTTTGAGACCAGGCAGCGGATGTGTTCAATTAAATCGTTCATCAAAATCGCTAGTTTTTCTCTCTTAATTAAGTTGTCTTTAATTAACTTATCTCATAAAGTTATAATTTTGACTATGTAGCTACTCGTAGGTCTTGAAGGTTACGAATAAATGATTGCTCACGAAGACGTAAAATTTTCGAGATGTAAACAAAAGAACGACTGGAGTTGTGGATGTGGGCGAGAGGGTAACACAATTGAAGTGGAGATGGGCGGGCCACTTGGCGAGACGTACTGATAACAGGTGGGCGAAAGCGGAGTGGTGGCCAAGACTGGGTCGAAGAACGGTGGGCAGACCACCGGCCCGTTGTGGACAAGACTAGCACAGGACCGGGCAAAGTGGCGTGAAAATGAAGAAGCCTTAACCCAGCAGTGGGTGGATGTGGGCTGATTTGATGAAACAAAAGACAGTACTTTTATGAGCCTCGCCAACCAGGGGCTAGGGCTCGCTACTTTTTAGTCCAAAAACTTCCTAAGACAAAGTTCCTGCTTTCGATTTAATTTAATCTATGATCTACAAACGTTTGTTGCCCGGTTTATTACGATGATTTACTTATAAAATATGACAGTGCCATATATCCTAATATCAACATCGGATCGGATAAGTTAATTCAAATAAACCTATGAATGATAACGTAAAAGTAAATATTTATATTATAAACATTGCCTTGTTTACATATTTATCAGTTTGACATATCGAGGTCAATGTTTGACTTAGTGGATTCAGTACCCTTAGTGTAAGTTTTCGGTTACAAAATACGTCTCGATCGCGTTCGCGTTAAAATCTCAATTTGTATGGAAACACGAACATCGCAAACGTTCCGCTAGAGGCGCTGTTCGTGATTCCATACAAGTTGAGATTTTAACGCGAACGCGATCGAGACGTATTTTGTAACCAAAAAATTACACTAAGGGTACAGAAGTTACAGGCCAAGCGTGACTAGATTTATGTTTACGTTTTATTGCGGTAATTCGGTTTTTATGTACTCACCCACCACCTCAACAATTGTCAGTCTACCACTTTTTAACCCTTTTTTAAGAATGCTTTCCTATCGATTCTTCAACCGTATGATAATGATAAGTAAGTAAGCAACTAGGAAGATTGACAATGTTTGAACCAAATGATGTCCAAAAATTAAAATACCTCTCACAAGTTCCTTGCGTTACTTTAAAAAAAAAAAACAAAATTGCCGATTCCGAATGAATTAACTTAAAAAAATTTGTATTCTACTGTTATTTCTAACGTAACATAAGTAATTTACGTGTAGTTCCCATCAAAACTTTTTTTTACATGACTCCTATCATAGATCTTAAAAGAGCTATAGTATACTAGCGTTGGCCTAATGAGCATAATGCACTGTGTATTTAGTCTCGGCAGCACTTGGTCCAACGCCCGTATAATGTTGATCAATTTTCTTTGTAATCCGTAAGCAATGCCGAAACCATTAGAAACGAATATCTTAAGAAACAGACAAGAAATTTTATAAGAGTTTTGAGATAGTTTTTACATCGCTTAAGTTTATATGAAGTATATATATGAGTTTCCAGCTTATTATTTCTCATTCCGATGATCCTCTTTATATTGCTTGTCACTGACAAAAGGCAACAAAAGCAACACGTCGTTCGCGTGGACGTAAGAAATAAAGTTATTTGATGAAAAGTCACAAGCGGCCCAAGCGCACGATGCAACCCGACTACATGCCATGTCACCTTGCCTGCTAATCGCTGAGTGGCACGGAGGAATTACATCACAGGAGTAAATGTACTCTACCTACGGAATCGAATCAGAAACGAGGAGATACGTTGAAGAACCAACTCGGATGGGCAGCATCTCCGCAACGTCTTTTATAATCTAAAATTCCTCAGTGGCTTTAAGACGAAAGTCTTTAACCAGAGTGTGTTACCGAGGTATTGCCAGTGCACAGTTGACATATGTATCCGTGACGTGGTGTTTCAGTAGCTTTATTAATAGCCTCAGAGTTGCTCAGGGAGCTATGGAGCAAGCTATTCTCAGGGTTCTCTATAGGATCGAATGAGAAATGAGGAGATCCGAAGATGAACGAGGTTCACCGATATAGTCAAGTGAATTAGCTCGTTGAAGTGTCCAATAGGCAGGCTTATAGTTATAGGACAGACACAGAATACCACAGTAATCTGTGAGCACGTCGAGAACATGATGGCCATTGGGGCCAGAGTTTTTCGAATGGACGGACAGACAGACGACCAGACAGACCATGGCGAAAACTTAAGGGTTCCGTTTTTGCCATTTTTGCTACGAACCCTAAAAAGGAACACCAAGGAGAAGCTTCAATTTAAGCTCCTGCAGAGGAGGACGAAATTGATAGCTCATGCACTAATCAAAAATCTAAAGGTGACTCCCGTGATAAGCGCTGCTGCTGTGATGTGATGTAACGTTACCATATAAAGCTGCTATAGCGCATGGCATCTCAACCTGGCTGTGTAATACGATGTGACCACTGCAACCGGGTCGGAGCTTGCGGCAACTTCCTTACGACAGTTTGTTATGGTTTAAATGTGTGAGATACCTGACACCCTTCTTTATTTTAAGATAGCTTAGCATTTATTTCCAAATAGGTACATTTAATTATTTCGAAACATATTATTCGTATATTTTGCTAAGCCAGTAATTCTACTTAATTTCTAACTCTACACTCGTAATTTGTATTGTTAGTTGAACTTCGCCGTTTTTAGAAGACAAGAAAAGTGACAGAAGAAAGGTCAGTATTAAATTATATAAATAAATAGTAGTCTGTACGCAACCTCGCTCAAACAATTAATTTTAGCGTTTGCTGTACTCATAAAACTTGGGCACAGTGAAAAAAGGGTCTAAAAAACATAACCTGCTTTGAACATTTATGTAATCGATTTCAATCATCGATTCTGAACAAACTTTTTATACGTGTCGATTTTCAGTTATTTAATTAACACATTATACTTATAATACTGACTGACAGGCAGCGTACATCCTAAGCCACTAGAATTAGAGACTTCAAATTTGGCAGAAACTCGTACATGTTCCTTCAGGATCGTAGTGATGGACTGAGGGGTTTTTCGAATTGCTTCCACATAAACATACTAACATTCGGAAAAAAAAAACAGAAATATAAGCAGATTCGAACCCAGGACCCTCTAAGAGGCCACGCCACATTTTAAACCACTAGGCTGGCACGGGGGTTTTTTATCAGCTTTATGGTTTCCTCGTAACTTACAAAGTAGGCAAAACTTCAAGTAAACTAGTTCACTAATCGAACAATAGAGCACAATTGTCACCTCATTTGTACCAGCGCATAAATCGATCTTACATAAGCGAATATTTAATATTGTATACCCACGCACCGCCATTGTTCTGCGCTGATGGGTATCGGGAGAGCATAGGTACGAAGCTTGCACAAATATGTTTGTTTACACCGATAGGTCGAGAGATAAGGCTGGATCTGACGTTCTCTTGCGCTATGATGCCCTGGTAGGTTAGAATGTGTTTGCTAATAAAGTATTGCTTGTTTGTTTGGTTGTCAGATAGAGATACCGCACATTAAGCTTGGCTGCGTTTCTATTCCACCAGAGGTGTGCGATACCTCTTAACACACCTCTAGTGGTTACAGCTGAGCGAAGCGAGGATGTAAATGAAGCGTTATCAATAGATTTATGACATTCGCACATCTCTGGTCGAAATGCAACCTATTTAGGGTACCTACAAGTATTTTTTTGATCTATGTTCGTATGTGAGTAGGTTTAAACATAGATTATAGTTATATAAGCTGAAATGGGACTAGATAGACCATTGAGCCATTGATCGGTCATACAGATCCAAAATATTGGTTACAGGCCAATGATATCGAGCATTAATAAAATAGCAAACTAACTGCTAGTTCTGATTTTTAACACGTTCGCTGTTAAGACTATCAGATACATGCCAGTACTGTACTCGTATATATCCAAGTTTCAGAACTCGAAAAACAGCGATATCTTTGTACTTTTTAGGGTTCCGTACCCAAAGGGTGCCAACAGGACCCTATTATTGAGACTCCACAGTCTGTCTGTCTGTCTTTCCTTCCGTCTCTCACAGGGCTCTATCTCTTGAGCCGTAATAGTTAGACACTTGACAGATTATATATTACTGTGGCCGCTATAACAAATACTAAAAACAGAATAAAATAAATATTTAAGGGGGCTCCCATACAACAAACGTGATTTTTGCCGTTTTATTGCTTGATATTAATAACGGCAACAGGTAGACGCTATAAATATTCACACAATACTAAGTTGCAGAATCACTTTTAAAATAAAAAAATAAATTAAAATAAAATAAATATTTAAGGGGGGCTCCCGAATAACAAACTTGATTGTTTGCCGTTTTTTTTGTTAAATGATTATGGTACGGACGGAACCCTTCTTGCGGAGTCCAATTCGCCTTGGCCAGTTTTTTTCTTCACTCGTTGGTATTCTCAAGTCCTATAGTATAAACTAAATATAATACTATAACTTCTCATTTGAAGATAACTTTTTAAACTTACTTTTATTTTTCAAAACAAACTCCTAGCCATCATTCGTCAAGACAAACGAGCCGTCAGTCCGCCCAGCCCGGCGCACGCGCCGATTGCGAAATATTGCGCGTATTAGTTTCCGTACGTGCTATAGCCATAAACAAATATAATGATGGTTCGCTAGTGATAACTAAATGACCCGGCCCGAGTATACTACTCAAAAGAAAACAGTGAGTTTCATTGGTAAAACGAAAATACTAATAAATTATAACCCGGCCACCATAAATTGCGAAATATTGCGCTATTAGTTTGTACGTGCTTTCCTAGCCATACAACTGCCGAGTTGATGGATAAAAGGATTTGCCCGAGTATTACTACTAAGAAAACAGTGAGTTTCATTGGTAAATAAATACTAATAATTATAAGTCTTTTCACTTAAAATGGTACTTTAATCTCTGCATATTGGGACTAAAGCTCCTCATTACTCTCTAAGGATTAAAGTATTTTTTTATTTACGTTGGAAACCCCTAAACAGCCAATCACGGTGTTCGCGAATGGAGGACTATCGCCATTTTCAGTGATTGTCTATAGACAATTTTTAGGGCGTGGAATAACCTCAAAATTACAACTATACAAGAATATTTAATAAACAATTTAATTTCGTGGAACAATTAATGGCTACGAATATGAATCTGTTCAATTATATTAAGGATGAATTCATTTTATTATATTTGTTTTCAATTTTTAAACTGTTGGCTAAATAAATAATTATGCAAGCATTTAAAACGCCACTTTCAAAAACAGAAAGAAAAAAATGCGATTTTTTTTGGTAGGTATTTGATTTTGAACAGACGTCCATAAGTAGTATCCTAGTAAGTAGTAGTACTCGTAGGAACATTTTTAAAAAGTAATATTGTAATTTTGAACAGAACGTCGTTTTTTTTCCTCGCATTCGAAGACGTGAACAGTAAATTATTTAACACGAGATAAAACAACGTCGTGTCATTATGGCTTGTTTTTTCCCTTGTTGAACAATCTACTATTGTAATATTCTTTGAGTAAAAATGGTTTTAATACAACATAATATTATATTGTTAGCTTTAAGCAATTCAAACACATTCTTGTATTGTTTACTGAATAAATGTCTATGTCTACAAATAAGTTCAATTAAATGTATTCAGATAAAACCCAAAGGTATTTTTGATTTCATTTGACTAACAAAACCCAAGTGGCCCCTTTTTCTTTTGACTAATATATTACGTAATCATGACTCCTGGCCTTTTTATGAAACTAGCTTTATCCTGGGTCCTTGTGGTATTGTTCCACATGGAAGAATAAAAAATGACTAGCTCTCTATAACGTAGGATTTATCTGTTATCTTAATATACATTTTAATTACAAACAGTAAAGTAAATAATGATAAAGCACGCCGGAAAAAGTATACTGATGTTGGGGATCATTATTCATAACAAAATATTATAAACAATCTTTTTTATACATTTTATGATTTGTCTGTATCTGGCCAGAAAGAAAAAAAAGAACATGTCAAAATGACTAATGAGGAAACACTAATGTTAACAAGTGACATGACTCTGAAGAAGGAGGAATGACTTCAGGTATTAAAACTAAATTCATTTAATTTCTTTCTACATTTACCTATTTTGGAATTTTCTATGAACTTAGGCGGTCTCGTGTATCAACCTCCGCCTTCAACTCACAGTTTAACTGCACTCGCATAGTTGGTAATTAAACAAACACAAACTATTTAGCATTACCGACAACAAAAGGCCGTAATAATTTACGGAGATATCTTTTGGCCCTGGATACAATGCGGACTTGAAGCGAATAGCGGCCATGTTGGTAGCATAACGGTATTCCAATTTCAAATTTGACTTTATCTTTACTTCGATAGGATAGAGTGGCCAGTGCTGTCGGGTTTTGGTCGTGGAATAGTTTCGTGTGTTTTTTAATGTTACCTCTTTATTAGAGTAACTTTTTATCTGGTTTCACTAAACGGTTGTACCTAATCTAATTTGCCCATAAAGGAACTAATAATATTTGGAAATTGTTTTTTAACGCAAACGTTGTGGATACTTGGTATTATTGATATTCCCTGATCTTACATTTTTTTTAAATAAACTAAAGTCTTTATTAGTCCCATTATCTAATCAATTTCAATAATAGTTACAAAGACAAAGCACCTTTATCAAAACAGACTCGTTACAATTTAATTGCTGTGAGGTCCGTATTTACCCGCTACACGCAACGGAACGTGTTGAAGAAATGGGACAATAGTTCACCCAAAGTTCGTCTAGATATCTTAACTATTCACGATCACGTAACTATAATAACGACCATTATTAACCAAAATAGAGATGTTAAATTAGTCCATTTAATAACCTGTAATAAGGCCATGATTATAAAAATTGGTCGGCCGTAATTTTTGGCCGAAGGCTCCTCACTGGCTCTGCTAGAAAAAGATTAATGCTCGCAAATATCTAAATACGAGTTGCTTTTTGGACCTTAAGTCGTAAGTACTACAGTCGTTGTTGGTGATCGTGTTAGATGGAGAAAGCTGCCCTGATGTACGGCTAAGGTATTGATAAGTGCGCTTCCCGGTCGGCCATGCAAATTATCGTTGTGCCGTGCCCACACTGTGATTTGTCATTGTTGCATGTTGCTTTTTGTTTATGATACACTGGTACTTGAATCGGGAAAATGTGCTTTTTATAATTAAATTAAATTGTGCAACAACAATCTTGGAACTGAATTTTTAATATCCCACTTGCCTTTTAAATCTGATAGATACAACGCTTTGTTATTCCGATGAAAATGCATGTTATTGAGGATTGCATGTTGTGTAGGATGACTGCTTGATCTATGAGTTAATTCGAATTACTTGGGAGTATTACCTCTATACGAAATGATATAGCTTTTTTAGGTCTTATATCCAACAGGATCATATTATTTGTAAAATATTTCATCGGTTGTCTTTCTGACAATTAGGGAAGAGATAAAGTAATCTAGCCTCAATTTCTTTCACATTTTCGTTCAGGAAATTGTCACATTTTCACATAAACAATACTTACTTGTTTTCTTATTTGCACTCATATAATTTTAAACAGTTTCATTCAAATGAGGTATCTAATTAATTTTGTTTCGGAATAAAGTTAAGATACAGAGGCTGCCCTCTTGCACTGTCGTCCAATTTTGGATGCATAACTGACCCAGAGAATGGCCGAATCGTGTTGCACTTTACACTAAAAGTAAAAGAAGCACAAGCAATTGTACTCGACACCTGTAAAGGATGTCAATGGAGGTCAGTGCAGCGAAATTCGACCACTAGGTCGTGTCGTGTACCCGTAGTATTGGCGACCTTGTTGTTACTCCTCGAATTTGCGGGCTCCTGGTACTTTTGGCGAATACAATGGTGTGAAAATTCCTCTATTTTTATAGTTTTTAGGGTCCGTAGCCAAAATGGCAAAAACGGAACCCAGTTTCGCCATGCCTGTCTGTCCGTCTGATCGCAAGAAATTGCTGTCACCTACAGACGCTTAAGAACTCCAAAGACTTCTCCAACGTCGTTTATGTGCTACTAGATAAAGAAGTATCCTCGGAAGAAAAACCTCTAAAATCAAAACCTGTCTTAAATAAAAAGAAAATCCAGGCTAAAGAAAAATCAAGCCTGAACCACTAGAATATTGATACTTAGTCTAGAATTAAGAAGAAGGGAATATTGTAAAAGTTTAATGGAAAGAAATTCACAACAGGAGGGGCGAAGCTGCGAATGTTAGCTAGTAATGACCAACTATGTACGTACTATACTCAGGGACGATAAAATGATAGCAAAAGTGGCACCATACTTGGAAAAATTAAGTATATCAGAGAAGGAGATACAGTAAATGTTGTTTTATCATGGTTGACACTTGACACAGGATCGTCTCGTCATGGCTAAATAGGAGCCCGCCTGTGTAAGAATCTATCCAAGCTTCACATTATCTAAGTTTTCACTAGCGTGTAAAAGCGTCCCAACTTCTGATATACCCTTTCTGTAGTATTTGCCTGTGGACGCCGCGTTGTCTCCTTTGTTTGACCCGGCGCGGGCGTTGTCCGTTGTGCAAGCCTGTTTATTGTCAGTATTCCGATTTTACGTAAGATTGCGTGCACGCAGATAGGGCCGGATTATCGGTGATAGATGAGGCAATATCGTCTTTAACTGAAATCATTTAGTTTAGAAATTAGAAAACACCCAAGGGAAATGAATAATTTTGATTTAAAAACTGATTTACTGACATCATGGTCTGGTCATAAATGTCATGATAGTTACGTTGATAGGATCATAGTAGTTATGATGAAAAGTATTATATAGAAACTGCATGAATTATTTGCCAGAGTTTTACTTAAACAAAATACATCTACGTAATCACCGGAACGCGTTCACAAATAACCAATCTT
>NC_133495.1:7019207-7130112 GCF_025370935.1 Choristoneura fumiferana | reverse complement strand
TCACCACCGCCCATAAACACCTGCAACACCAGGGGTATTTCAGATGCGTTGCCAACCTAGAGGCCTAAGATGGGACACCTCAAGTGCCAGTAATTTCACCGGCTGTCTTACTCTCCACGCTGAAACACAACAGTGCAAGCACTGCTGCTTCACGGCAGGATTAGCGAGCAAGATGGTGGTAGCAATCCGGGCGGACCTTGCACGAGGTCCTACCACCTGCAAATGGTTCTATAGACCAAATCAATTACTTCTTCACCAAAAATTGGCCAAATTCTAGCTAGTCAAATAAAGCCAACATCTTCTCCCTAAGCTATCTAGCTCCGCACCTAAGGACGGACGTAGTCCGGAACTTCCNAACACGATGGTCAAGCTTGTACTTCGCAAGAGATAATGGTGGTTATAATGGATTTGTCTATCCCTTCTGGGCCATTGTTTGCTTTGCTTTTTATTATACTACTAGGTTTTACCTGCGGCTTCGCTCGCAAACCATTAAGCCTAGCAAAATAATCGAAATTCCATTGGGAATTCTCATTTTTTTATGATAGAGGGAGGCAAACGAGCAAGCGGGTCATCTGATGGGAAATTATTACCACCGCCTATGAGTACCAATTACTGGAGGAGAGAAGCATTATGAATTTCACTAACGTTGCATAAAAAACCTGCGCCTAATTTCGTCTCTATTGCAACGGTTGAAATTTTGGAATGATATCACAATCCCGTGGGAATTTCATAAAGTTCCGGGATGGCCCAAAAATTACGGTGGGAATTCCCAAATATTACACCGTGAATTTCATCAGCGTTTTATAAAATACCCGCGTTAAATTTCATGTCTCTAATCCTAACGTTTGTAATTACCG
Organism: Choristoneura fumiferana; assembly: GCF_025370935.1. Classification (NCBI taxonomy): domain Eukaryota; kingdom Metazoa; phylum Arthropoda; class Insecta; order Lepidoptera; family Tortricidae; genus Choristoneura; species Choristoneura fumiferana. The sequence goes on along the minus strand of NC_133495.1, from coordinate 7,129,255 downwards.
CGCTAAGGCTACATTAAAAAAGTTTATATTAGTAAAACATGAAGTATTTATTACCAAGCATGTCGTCAACATACAAGCCGTATACATAATAATTACCTATTCACTTGTCTTACGACCAGTCCCAATAAACAAGAATCTATGGATACTTTTCTTTACAACAGTTACACTATGCAGATACTCTGGGTAATCTGTTGAATTGAAATGTTATTTTGGTAAGGAAAACTATCTGGGTATTGATTGGGACCGGCAGTTACTGGTTTGTCTTAGTTACAATCGTTCACTAGAATTCCTGATACTTACCGGTACACTTTCCGAGTCACTTTTACATGACTTTACCTACTTTTACTACATAAACAAACTTATCTATGTGGCAAAAACTAGATAACAATCTTACCTACAGTGCACCAGGCCCGCATAGACGCAAGCGGGCTAGATAAAACTGTCTCGCTATCGGCACTACATCCGGGTGTTTTCACCGAGGAACTGAGGTAACAATTACCGACGTGTGAACGTCCCACTGTTTCATGCTTCCCTGGTATATCGGGAACACTTTCTATGACAGCGTGGTGAATTTAATTGCGAAAAACCATGATTGAGCAGCAATTTAAAAGGCGTTACGGTAAATATAAAGCTGATTCCTACTTAATAGCTACTCCTAAATGTCTACCAGTTCCTCGGAACATTCGTATCTAATCTAAAGAAAGTCAAACCCAAATATTTTCCACGCTCATAAATAAAACGTTATCATAAAAAGTGGCTTACTAACAACATTACTACAAACAAACATAGCGACATTTTCCTAAAATGGCGCCGCTAAGAAGTCTTACAGTGAATCGGAGCTGGATCCAATGTTTGAATTCCTTTAGCATGCGCCGTTTTCTTACTTGTAGCTCAGTAAGTCTCTTTCTTACTTTGCCGGTTAGAAAAGGATGTTTTAGTGGGCTCCGAGAATCAGCGTACGTGCTAGAGTTGCAGGAAAAAGATACCCAAGAAAGTACCTAGTTAGGTTAGATAACAAACTCAACTTGTCGTTTTCTGCTTTAAACAAGGTGTTTTAATATCAATCCGCAATATTTAAGCACACCCAACCATTGTTAAATTAGCTTGATTGGACACCCTTTAATAGTAGATAGCACAACGAGTGCATAAAATGTGTCATCTTACCTGAGACGTTCATATCCATCCGAGCCGCACGCGACTATTGATAGTTACGTCGAGAGCAAAAAGGGTTTATGAATATGTTATAGATTCTACTTTTCACTTTCATTGTAAGGAAATTAATCAGCAAAATTGGAATAAAATTTTCACTAAAGTAGAAAGTTCTATTTTTCATGCATTATTATTTCTATGTACATAAAACTCATTACAATTTCCAAGTCTTATTAATTAAGGGGTTGTGCGTGACTTGCGAACGTTGACGCTTTTCATCTTTGTACTTAATTACTTGTTACTTGTTACTACTGGAAGTTGGTCGAATTTCACTTGCTAGATTTGACTACAGACAGCAACGGGACAGTAAAATATAAGCTTGTAAAAAGAAAACATGTATCCAATACTTTCTGATAGTCGTCCAACTGACGGACTAAATAGGATTAAAAAAAATCCCAGGACCCAATTCGAGTATGAGCTTGACTTTCTTAAATGAAAATGTAACTTTGAACAATGACTACCTACTTCCTCGGTAGAAGATCGATAGTGCAAGCCACAATGATCGAGCAAACTTGACTTATCTGCCTTGAACTGTTTGTCTGTCCGCCTTTCACCCGTTTTGAATATCAGTTACACATTATAGCTAGTTCAGTAAACATTGGGTTTGTGTTTAGACACACGGACGGAAGCAAAGTTTTGTTATGGTATTTATGGTGGATAACTGTTTTTTGGCAGCAAATAGTGTGGTCGTAGACTGTGTTGATAAATTTTTTTACTGTAGTTAACACTAATCAAGCTAAAAAGCTAGGCTTTTACAAGCTTGTATTTAAATTTTAACGTTCGTAAGTACACACACAGTCAACCAATTTGATTGCTAGGCCACCATGATCACAAATATACAATTATTAAAAAATACGTCATTACAAAAATTGTATTAAAAAAATAATTGAACCGACTACAAAAAACCATGAAAATATTTTTTACCACTCTGAAGTCGGTGCCTCAGCACGAGCCAGCAGTAGGGGACCTATAGCCGTCTACCTCACCTACATACTATATTTTATATTGGGCTTCAATCACTCCTGCTGGCTCGTGCTGAGGCATCAAACATAAAAAAATACAACCGAATTGATTACCTCCTTCTTTTTTGAAGTCGGTTAAAAAACAAATAAAAATAGGACTAAAGCTAGCTTACGAGTATTCTAAGCCTAAAAGCCTATATTTACAAATACCAGGCTTTGCCAATAAGGCTCGCTGCGTTTCCTCGTTGTATTGCAATGCCAACACGTTGAGAAAGAGCCAGCCCAAATTATTCATTTAAATTATTTATTTCAGACAAAGTCCATAAGGTTAAGTACCCAGGGTCAAAATTTGGCATATACCTGGTTAAAAAGCGAAATGCTTTTTAACCAGGTATATGCCTATAATCTTATGTTACAACTGGTTAATAAGCCAATTACTATACGTGATAACTAGTCATTGTTGCCCCAACTTTCGTTTTGTCACAATGGCATGAGAGATGGCGATAGCGCTGCACATTCTGCTAACCTATGCCACCCTGGTAATACGGGGTTTCACTTAGGAATAGGAGGGTCAGTGTACGTTATTGAACCGGTACCTCTTAAAACAATTCAGCGCGGGCAACGCATATACGCATTTTTGACCCATCACATTTTACTGGCATTTGAACACACATATGCGTTATAATATTTAAGTTTTTTATTTTAATGGTACAGGACCGGGCAAAGTGGCGTAAAATGAAGAAGCCTTACCCAGCAGTGGGTGGATGTGGGCTGATTTGATGAAACAAAAGACAGTACTTTTATGAGCCTCGCCAACCAGGGCTAGGGGTCGCTACTTTTTAGTCCAAAAACTTCCTAAGACAAAGTTCCTGCTTTCGATTTAATTTAATCTATGATCTACAAACGTTTGTTGCCCGGATTATTGGCTATATTTATAACGATGATTTACTTATAAAATATGACAGTGCCATTTATATATCCTAATATCAACATCGGATCGGATAAGTTAATTCAAATAAACCTATGAATGATAACGTAAAAGTAAATATTTATATTATAAACATTGCCTTGTTTACATATTTATCAGTTTGTCATATCGAGGTCAATGTTTGACTTAGCGGATTCAGTACCCTTAGTGTAAGTTTTCGGTTACAAAATACGTCTCGATCGCGTTCGCGTTAAAATCTCAATTTGTATGGAAACGGACATCGCAAACGTTCCGCTAGAGGCGCTGTTCGTGATTCCATACAAGTTGAGATTTTAACGCGAACGCGATCGAGACGTATTTTGTAACCAAAAAATTACACTAAGGGTACAGAAGTTACAGGCCAAGCGTGACTAGATTTATGTTTACGTTTTATTGCGGTAATTCGGTTTTTATGTACTCACCCACCACCTCAACAATTGTCAGTCTACCACTTTTTAACCCTTTTTTAAGAATGCTTTCCTATCGATTCTTCAACCGTATGATAATGATAAGTAAGTAAGCAACTAGGAAGATTGACAATGTTTGGACCAAATGATGTCCAAAAATTAAAATACCTCTCACAAGTTCCTTGCGTTACTTTAAAAAAAAATACATAATCAAAATTGCCGATTCCGAATGAATTAACTTAATAAAAATTTGTATTCTACTGTTATTTCTAACGTAACATAAGTAATTTACGTGTAGTTCCCATCAAAACTTTTTTTTACATGACTCTTAGCATAGATCTTAAAAGAGCTATAGTATACTAGCGTTGGCCTAATGAGCTTAATGCACTGTGTATTTAGTGGGCAGCACTTGGTCCAAGGCATATATCAATTTTCTTTGTAATCCGTAAGCAACCCATTGGAAACGAATATCTTAAGAAACAGACAAGAGATTTTATAAGAGTTTTGAGATAGTTTTTACATCGCTTAAGTTTATATGAAGTATATATGAGTTTCCAGCTTATTATTTCTCATTCCGATGATCCTCTTTATATTGCTTGTCACTGACAAAAAGCAACAAAAGCAACACGTCGTTCGCGTGGACGTTAGAAATAATGTTATTTGATGAAAAGTCACAAGCGGCCGAAGCGCACGATGTAACCCGACTACATGCCATGTCACCTTGCCTGCTAATCGCTGAGTGGCACGGAGGAATTACATCACAGGAGTAAATGTACTCTACCTACGGAATCGAATCAGAAACGAGGAGATACGTAGAGGAACCAACTCGGATGGGCAGCGTCTCCGCAACGTCTTTTTTAATCAAAAATTCCGGGTGGCTTTAAGACGAAAGTCTTTAACCAGAGTGTGTTACCGAGGTATTGCCAGTACACAGTTGACATATGGATCCGTGACGTGGTGTTTCAGTAGCTTTATTAATAGCCTCAGAGTTGCTCAGGGAGCTATGGAGCAAGCTATGCTCAGGGTTCTCTATAGGATCGAATGAGAAATGAGGAGATCCGAAGATGAACGAGGTTCACCGATATAGTCAAGTGAATTAGCTCGTTGAAGTGTCAATAGGCAGGCTATATAGGACAGACACAGAATACCCACAGTAATCTGTGAGCACGGAGAACAGATGGCCATTGGGGCCGAGAGTTTTCGAATGGACGGACAAGACAGGACAGACAGACAGACATGGCGAAAACTATAAGGGTTCAGTTTAAAAAAAACCTGTTTAGAAAAAGGGAACATCAAGGAGAAACTTCAATTTAAGCTCCTGCAGAGGAGGACGAAATTGATAGCTCATGCACTAATCAAAAATCTAAAGGTGACTCCCGTGATAAGCGCTGCTGCTGTGATGTGATGTAACGTTACCATATAAAGCTGCTATAGCGCAAGCCATCTCAACCTGGCTGTGTAATACGATGTGACCACTGCAACCGGGTCGGAGCTTGCGGCAACTTCCTTACGACAGTTTGTTATGGTTTAAATGTGTGAGATACCTGAACACCCTTCTATATTTTAAGATAGCTTAGCATTTATTTCCAAATAGGTACATTTAATTATTTCGAAACATATTATTCGTATATTTTGCTAAGCCAGTAATTCTACTTAATTTCTAACTCTACACTCGTAATTTGTATTGTTAGTTGAACTTCGCCGTTTTTAGAAGACAAGAAAAGTGACAGAAGAAAGGTCAGTATTAAATTATATAAATAAATAGTAGGTACGCAACCTCGCTTAAACAATTAATTTAAGCGTTCGCTGTACTCGTAAATCTTAGAGTGGGCACAGTGAAAAAAGGGTCTAAAAAACATAACCTGCTTTGAACATTTATGTAATCGATTTCACTCATCGATTCTGAACAAACTTGTTATACGTGTAGGTTTTCAGTTATTTAATTAACACCTTATACTTATAATACTGACTGACAGGCAGCGTACATCCTAAACCACTAGAATTACAGACTTCAAATTTGGCAGATACTCGTACATGTTCCTTCAGGATCGTAGTGATGGACTGAGGGGTTTTTCGAATTGCTTCCACATAAACATTCGGAAAAAAAAAACAGAAATATAAGCAGATTTGAACCCAGGACCCTCTAGAGGCCACGCCACAGGCTGCAACGGGGGGTTTTTTATCAGCTTTATGGTTTCGTCGTAACTTACAAAGTAGGCAAAACTTAAAGTAAACTAGTTCACTAATCGAACAATAGAGCACAATTGTCACCTCATTTGTACCAGCGCATAAATCGATCTTACATAAGCGAATATTTAATATTGTATACCCACGCACCGCCATTGTTCCGGGCGCTGATGGGTATCGGGAGAGCATAGGTACGAAGCTTGCACAAATATGTTTGTTTACACCGATAGGTCGAGAGATAAGGCTGGATCTGACGTTCTCTTGCGCTATGATGCCCTGGTAGGTTAGAATGTGTTTGCTAATAAAGTATTGCTTGTTTGTTTGGTTGTCAGATAGGTAGATACCGCACATTAAGCTTGGCTGCGTTTCTATTCGACCAGAGGTGTGCGATACCTCTTAACACACCTCTAGTGGTTACAGCTGAGCGAAGCGAGGATGTAAATGAAGCGTTACTATTGATTAATGACATTCGCACATCTCTGGTCGAAATGCAACCTATTTAGGGTACCTACAAGTATTTTTTTGATCTATGTTCGTATGTGAGTAGGTTTAAAACATAGATTATAGTTATATAAGCTGAAATGGGACTGGACAGACCATTGGGCCCTTGAGCGGTCACACAGATCAAAAATATTGGTTAGTACAAGGCCAATTATATCTTATATCGAGCATTAATAAAATAGCAAACTAACTGCTAGTTCTGATTTTTAACACGTTCGCTGTTAAGACTATCAGATACATGCCAGTACTGTACTCGTATATATCCAAGTTTCAGAACTCGAAAAACAGCGATATCTTTGTACTTTTTAGGGTTCCGTACCCAAAGGGTGCCAACAGGACCCTATTATTGAGACTCCACAGTCTGTCTGTCTGTCTTTCCTTCCGTCTGTCACAGGGCTCTATCTCTTGAGCCGTAATAGTTAGACACTTGACAGATTACGTATTACTGTGGCCGCTATAACAAATACAAAAACAGAATAAAATCAAAATTTAAGGGGGCTCCCATACCACAAACGTGATTTTTGCTGTTTTATTGCTTGATATTAATAACGGCAACAGGTAGACGCTATAAATATTCACACAATACTAAGTTGCAGAATCACTTTTAAAATAAATATTTAAGGGGGGCTCCGGAACAACAAACTTGATTCTCTTGCCTTTTTTTTGTTAAATGATTATGGTACGGAACGGAACCCTTCGTGCGCGAGTCCGATTCGCACTTGGCCAGTTTTTTCTTCCACTCGTTGGTATTCTCAAGTCCTATAGTATAAACAAATATAATATAATACTATAATTTCTCATTTCAAGATAACTTTTTAAACTTACTTTTATTTTTCAAAACAAACTCTTAGCCATCATTCGTCAAGACAAACGAGCCGTCAGTCCCGCCCAGCCCGGCGCACGCGCCGATTGCGAAATATTGCGCGTATTAGTTTCCGTACGTGCTTGACGCTAGCCATACATCGCGCGCATGATGGTTCGCTCGTGATAACTAAATGACCCGGCCCGAGTATACTACTCAAAAGAAAACAGTGAGTTTCATTGGTAAAACGAAAATACTAATAAATTATAACCCCCTTCTTCATAAAACTTAACAAGCCTATGTTAACTAACAAATGCTTTGTCCCTTTCTAACAAGTACAACTGTCGAAGTGACAGATAAGGACAAACGAATTTTAGCGGCATTTTAACTAAAATAGGTTTCATTGTCGTTTATGAATAAGGGGGTAAGTCTTTTCACTCATCATGCTCTTAAAATGCATATTGGGACTAAAGCTCCTCATTACTCTCTAAGGATTAAAGTATTTTTTTATTTACGTTGGAATCCCCTAAACAGCCAATCACGGTGTTCGCGAATGGAGGACTATCGCCATTTTCAGTGATTGTCTATAGACAATTTTTAGGGTGTGGAATAACCTCAAAATTACAACTATACAAGAATATTTAATAAACAATTTAATTTCGTGGAACAATTAATGGCTACGAATATGAATCTGTTCAATTATATTAAGGATGAATTCATTTTATTATATTTGTTTTCAATTTTTAAACTGTTGGCTAAATAAATAATTATGCAAGCATTTAAAACGCCACTTTCAAAAAAAGAAAGAAAAAAATGCGATTTTTTTTGGTAGGTATTTGATTTTGAACAGACGTCCATAAGTAGTATCCTAGTAAGTAGTAGTACTCGTAGGAACATTTTTAAAAAGTAATATTGTAATTTTGAACAGAACGTCGTTTTTTTTCCTCGCATTCGAAGACGTGAACAGTAAATTATTTAACACGAGATAAAACAACGTCGTGTCATTATGGCTTGTTTTTTCCCTTGTTGAACAATCTACTATTGTAATATTCTTTGAGTAAAAATGGTTTTAATACAACATAATATATTGTTAGCTGTAAGCAATTCAAACACAATCTTGTATTGTTTACTGAATAAATATGTCTATGTCTACAAATAAGTTCAATTAAATGTATTCAGGTAAAACCCACAGGTATTTTTGATTTAATTTGACTAACGAAACCCAAGTGGCCCCTTTTTCTTTTGACTAATATATTACGTAATCATGACTCCTGGCCTTTTTATGAAACTAGCTTTATCCTGGGTCCTTGTGGTATTGTTCCACATGGAAGAATAAAAAATGACTAGCTCTCTATAACGTAGGATTTATCTGTTATCTTAATATACATTTTAATTACAAACACGCCGGAAAAAGTATACTGATGTTGGGGATCATTATTCATAACAAAATATTATAAACAATCTTTTTTATACATTTTATGATTTGTCTGTATCTGGCCAGAAAGAAAAAAAAGAACATGTCAAAATGACTAATGAGGAAACACTAATGTTAACAAGTGACATGACTCTGAAGAAGGAGGAATGACTTCAGGTATTAAAACTAAATTCATTTAATTTCTTTCTACATTTACCTATTTTGGAATTTTCTATGAACTTAGGCGGTCTCGTGTATCAACCTCCGCCTTCAACTCACAGTTTAACTGCACTCGCATAGTTGGTAATTAAACAAACACAAACTATTTAGCATTACCGACAACAAAAGGCCGTAATAATTTACGGAGATATCTTTTGGCCCTGGATACAATGCGGACTTGAAGCGAATAGCGGCCATGTTGGTAGCATAACGGTATTCCAATTTCAAATTTGACTTTATCTTTACTTCGATAGGATAGAGTGGCCAGTGCTGTCGGGTTTTGGTCGTGGAATAGTTTCGTGTGTTTATTAATGTTACCTCTTTATTAGAGTAACTTTTTATCTGGGTTCACTAAACGGTTGTACCTAATCTAATTTGCATATAAAGGAACTAATAATATTTGGAAATTGCTTTTTAACGCAAACGTTGTGGATACTTGGTATTATTGATATTCCCTGATCTTACATTTTTTTTAAATAAACTAAAGTCTTTATTAGTCCCATTATCTAATCAATTTAAATAATAGTTATCAAAACAGACTCGTTACAATTTAATTGCTGTGAGGTCCGTATTTACCCGCTACACGCAACGGAACGTGTTGAAGAAATGGGACAATAGTTCACCCAAAGTTCGTCTAGATATCTTAACTGTTCACGATCACGTAACTATAATAACGACCATTATTAACCAAAATAGAGATGTTAAATTATTCCATTTAATAACCTGTAATAAGGCCATGATTATAAAAATTGGTCGGCCGTAATTTTTGGCCGAAGGCTCCTCACTGGCTCTGCTAGAAAAAGATTAATGCTCGCGAGTATCTAAATACGAGTTGCTTTTTGGACCTTAAGTTGTAAGTACTACAGTCGTTGTTGGTGATCGTGTTAGATGGAGAAAGCTGCCCTGATGTACGGCTAAGGTATTGATAAGTGCGCTTCCCGGTCGGCCATGCAAATTATCGTTGTGCCGTGCCCACACTGTGATTTGTCATTGTTGCATGTTGCTTTTTGTTTATGATACACTGGTACTTGAATCGGGAAAATGTGTTTTTTATAATTTAATTAAATTGTGCAACAACAATCTTGGAACTGAATTTTATTTATCCCACTTGCCTTTTAAATCTGATAGATACAACGCTTTGTTATTGAGGATTGCATGTTGTGTAGGATGACTGCTTGATCTATGAGTTAATTCGAATTACTTGGGAGTATTACCTCTATACGAAATGATATAGCTTTTTTAGGTCTTATACCCAACAGGATCATATTATTTGTAAAATATTTCATCGGTTGTCTTTCTGACAATTAGGGAAGAGATAAAGTAATCTAGCCTCAATTTCTTTCACATTTTCGTTCACGAAATTGTCACATTTTCACATAAACAATACTTACTTGTTTTCTTATTTGCACTCATATAATTTTAAACAGTTTCATTCAAATGAGGTATCTAATTAATTTTGTTTCGGAATAAAGTTAAGATACAGAGGCTGCCCTCTTGCACTGTCGTCCAATTTTGGATGCATAACTGACCCAGAGAATGGCCGAATCGTGTTGCACTTTACACTAAAAGTAAAAGAAGCACAAGCAATTGTACTCGACACCTGTAAAGGATGTCAATGGAGGTCAGTGCAGCGAAATTCGACCACTAGGTCGTGTCGTGTACCCGTAGTATTAGCGACCTTGTTGTTACTCCTCGAATTGTGTGGGCTCCTGGTACTTTTGGCGAATACAATGGTGTGAAAATTCCTCTATTTTTATCACCGTTTTTAGGGTTCCGTAGCCAAAATGGCAAAAACGGAACCCAGTTTCGCCATGCCTGTCTGTCCGTCTGATCGCAAGAAATTGCTGTCACCTACAGACGCTTAAGAACTCCAAAGACTTCTCCAACCGTTTATGTGCCACTAGATAAAGAAGTATCCTCGGAAGAAAAACCTCTAAAATCAAAACCTGTCTTAAATAAAAAGAAAAATCCAGGCTAAAGAAAAATCAAGCCTGAACCCCTAGAATATTGATACTTAGTCTAGAATTAAGAAGAGAATATTGTAAAAGTTTCATGGTAAGAAATTCACAACAGGGGTGAAGCTGCGAATGTTAGCTAGTAATGACCAACTACGTACTATACTCAGGGACGATAAAATGATAGCAAAAGTGGCACCATACTTGGAAAAATTAAGTATATCAGAGAAGGAGATACAGTAAATGTTCTGTTTTATCATGGTTGACACAGGATCGTCTCGTCATGGCTAAATAGGAGCCCGCCTGTGTAAGAATCTATCCAAGCTTCACATTATCTAAGTTTTCACTGGCGTGTAAAAGCGTCCCAACTTCTCATATACCCTTTCTGTAGCATTTGCCTGTGGACGCCGCGTTGTCTCCTTTGTTTGACCCGGCGCGGGCGTTGTCCGTTGTGCAAGCCCTGTTTATTGTCAGTATTCCGATTTTACGTAAGATTGCGTGCACCCTGATAGGGCCGGATTATCGGTGATAGATGAGGCAATATCGTCTTTAACTGAAATCATTTAGTTTAGAAATTAGAAAACAACCAAGGGAAATGAATAATTTTGATTTAAAAACTGATTTACTGACATCATGGTCTGGTCATGAATGTCATGATAGTTACGTTGATAGGATCATAGTAGTTATGATGAAAAGTATTATATAGAAACTGCATGAATTATTTGCCAGGTTTTTACTTAAACAAAATACATCTACGTAATCACCGGAACGCGTTCACAAATAACCAATCTTTTATCAATTTTGAAGACTGATATTGACTGGTTATCGGACTAGCATCATCTTCACAGATCAACTCTGGAAACTCTGGAATGAACTGTCGCCTGCGGTATTCCCGGACCGATATGACCTTCAAGCCTTCAAGAAAAGAGCGTACTCCTACCTAAAAGGATGGCAACGCACTTGTGACTCTTCTGCTCTTGCAGGTGTCCATGGGCGACGGTAATTGCTTACCATCAGGCGATCCGTTTGCTCGTTTGCCCCCTATTCCATTAAAAAAACTAATCTAGAGAGACTATAGGCAGAGCTGTTGTTAGTGATCATACTCGTAAGGTGCGCTTTTATAAAAGCAGTGCGGAGGAGTGCAGAATGTAGCCAACCATATTAATTGAAGTCCACGTTTCTTCCCACTTCCCTTGTAATGGATAATATGACGTATAATTCGAACATCATCCATCCATACTAATATTATAAATGCGAAAGTGTGTGTGTTTGTATGTTTGTTCGTCTTTCACGTCGAAACGGAGCGACGGATCGACGTGATATTTGGCATAGAGATAGTTTATGGGCCAGAAAGTGACATAGGCTACTTTTATCCCGAAAAAATGCACAGTTCCCGAGGGAACAGCGCGCGATAACCGAATTCCACGCGGACGAAGCCACGGGCAAAAGCTAGTAAAATAATAATTCCAAGATGCAATTCTAGTAAAAACACAATTGGATAATACAAATTTATTTGCTTCAATAAAAATAAATAGTTGGTCAACTGAGTTGGCAAAAAGTACTTTAGTTGATTGACAATGGTCATCTTATGTAGATGCAGAATATGTTCTGCTCGTCACTCTGCACATTACTCTTTCATAGATATTATTATGTGTGATTAAACACAAAATGAGTTACTACATTTACGTGTTTCTACAAAATCAAACAACCATTCCCGTTAAGACGAAAAAACAGGTCCGAATGTTAATGAAAAGCTCAGAAGCTCTGTTTGTCAGTAAAGCTTTTGGCGTAATGTACCATAAACTTTTACCTGTGTCAATAGTGGCGCAACTCGAGATAAAACCTTTCGCCTACGTTGGATGGATTACAACTATGTAGTCATAAGTGCATAACATTGTGATGAGTGATGACGTGTTAGGTCACGATATTATAAATGATGTAGAATAAGTAGATGGATATATGTCCGGAAATACATACACGACATGTCTAAACTAACATTATAGAGAGAAGATTTGGTTGTGTGTTATTAAGCTTAAGATTATTTATTTCTCATAAGATACTGAGAAAACACATTTTTCATAAGAACTAAATCAAATGCGCAAACGGTTATGCTAACAAAGTGGGTAAGTAGAAAAGAAATACAAACAGGTACCTACAGTGAGTTAGAATGCAAGTATAAAATGCATGGCAAGTTACACTCTCATTTTAACTGTCGTTTAAATGTTACTTGTGAAATAATATTAATTACAGTTTCAGCTATTATCAGTATTTTTTTTATTAGTTTGGTTATCCTTACTTCAGCGCCACCTAGTCGTCACAGAGAACAACTGCATCGCACTAGCAAAGTTTCTCAACTAGGACAACTTGTGACGTTTTGGTGACGCCAATGATCGCCTCCCCTCTTACTAATCTCATACTTAATAGAGATGCGAAAGTAATTCTGTCTGTCTGTATGTCTGTTTCGTGTAAATAAAGATAAATAAAATACAATGCTCTTTTCTCAAAAAACACGACTTACACGACATAACAAGCAATTCAGAAAAAAAATGTAAGTAATTAAGAAATTAAAAAAATATGACATGGCAACCCTTGGAAAGCGAAAGAAAGAAGAAACTCGTAACTGACTGTGATGACCCCTATCTCACCTGATGTTAAGTGCAGCAGTTCTACTACGAAACTCGAAACTCGAAGTTCGTGTCGTGCGGTCCCTCTGACACTTATACTATTTAATACGAGAACGAGAGGGACGGCACGATAGCCCTGCAGATGACGCCAAAGGTGTATTGAAATTCTCAACTTACTGTTTTAAAACTACGGACCAGGTTCTGAATAACCTAACCTAACCAACAAAAAGATGAAAAACCCCCGACTTTGTCACTTCAAAGTCCAATATCTCAAAATCGCTAGAAAACTTGATTTCAAATGAAAAGAACTGCATTCAAATCGGTCCACCCGTTTAAGAGCTACGGTGCCACAGAAAGATACACAGACACACATAGCGGTCAAACTTATAACACCCCTCTTTTTGCGTCGAGGGTTAAAAAAGTTCATTGTAGAAAAGATATGTTATATCATCTCCAATTTGTCTATCTTTTAAGGGGAGGCCAAAGTTCCAGCGGGGCGGGATGCAGGTAAAGTAGCAGCCCACAGCTAGTAACTTACACATTCTTACCTGCTTCGCACTAAGACTCGAACTTAAATCGATGATCCAACTTGTGATCTACAGCGCCAGTATCAGCGCGCGCGCAGACAGCCGATATTGGCCGAAGCAGGGCGTTGACCCGCCCGAGCCGGATGCGATCTAGCCCGCAAATGGGGCATTAGGTCGCCGGGAAACACTAAAATTTAAATACTATACTTTAATTTTGCTAACTCTTTATCCTACTACTAATAATATTATTAATCACAAAAGTGCGTGTGTGTGTGTGTGAGAGAGAGAGAGAGAGAGAGATGAAATTTGGCACTGTTGTTTATAATGAAACGTCGTCATTTCTAAGTATAATGCAAAAATTAGGAAATTTACTAAAATCCCTGAATTTCAATGCAACTGCTAAATCTGTTGATTTAAGCCGGCATAGTGAACAGCCAGCGATCAACTAACTATTATACAGTGTGTTAATAAGGTGAGGTTAAAGTAACGTATTTCTGTAACTTAACCATGACATTAATTTAATGAATAAACTCAGATTCAGACTTTTTTAACTTTCGAACAAAACTATAATTGCCAGCAATGTATGTATTGAGCCGTAATAGTTAGACACTTGAAATTTTTACACATTATGTATTACTGTGGCGGCTATAACAAAGTCAGAATAAAATTAATATTTAAGGGGGGCTCCCATATAAGAAACGTGACTGTTTTGCCGTTTTCTTGCTTGATATTGATAACGGCAACTGTTAGACGCTTGAAATATTCACAGAATCTTTCGTTTTATAATCACTTTATAAATAAATAATTAAATTGAAATAAAATAAATATTTAAGGGGGCTTCCATATAACAAACTTGATTTTTTTGCCATTTTTTGCTAATGTCTAATGTTGTATAGATAATGGTACGGAACCCTTCGTGCGCGAGTCCGACTCGCACTTGGCCGGTTTTTTATATTACCAGCGCTTTTGGTAAGACCATTATTATCAAATGCGAAAGAAAAGTATCAAATTAGTATTCGTCATTTATAAGAAACACTAAACAATAATGTACGAACATTCCTAACTCGCCACACTCACAGTCACCCCAGTAACAATGGGATTGCACACTCAGTGCATAGCATTCACCGCTTGCGTCAGTGCAACGTTGCATATTATGAGTCTATACCTACTTTATAGAGAGGAGTGGTCTTAACTGAGTAAAAAAATGGGGGGGGGGTGTTCTTAGTATAATAATTAGTGATGGGCCAACTTCGGTTTAATCTGTCATCTTGGATAACAGGATAAAGGAACGGAACCCTTTGTGCGCGAGAGGACTCGTGGTTTTTTTAATACGAGTAGATTTTTTAAACCATTGTTAAAAATGCGAAAGAAAAGTATCAAATTAGTATTCGTCATTTATAAGAAACACTAAACAATAATGTTTGAACATTCCTAACTCGCCACACTCACAGTCACCCCAGTAACAATGGGATTGCACACTCAGTGCATAGCATTCACCGCTTGCGTCAGTGCAACGTTGCATATTATGAGTCTATACCTACTTTATAGAGAGGAGTGGTCTTAACTGAGTAAAAAAAGGGATGGGGGGGGGGGTGTTCTTAGTATAATAATTAGTGATGGGCCGAACTTCGGTTTAATAAACCGCGATACGAGTAGATAGATTTTTAAATTTGATTGTTGAAAACACCCTTTAATGATTAAAAATACTTAAGTAATGTTTAAGTAGTTTGTGAAAATTGTGAACCAAAAACTTTTTTAATTCAATTTACGAATTGTAATCAAGATGTTTATTAAAAGAACCTATAAAAACCTACAAAAATTATTTAAATTTTGTTCCATATTTTACTGATATGACAGACATGCTTTCTTTTAATTTCAGTCAAAATAGTAAAAGCAGGAGATTTTATTTGTAGTGCCGAATTTACACCGAATTTCGGCCGAATGCCGAAGTTCTGCTCAAGCTGCCGAATTTCGGTTAAACTGAATATAAAACGAATTTCGGCCCATCCCTAATAATAATTATGGCATTGCCTAATTGGTAAATGTACAACAATATGACAATAGTCCTTTCATTTCGCACGTCTCTTTTTTACAAACTTTTCATTAGGTCAAATACATTTTATTATAAAACTGTAAATTAATAGGAGTAATTAGGTTTTTTTTTATAAAAATCTGGAAATATTTACAGTTTTAGAATAAAATGCATATGGCCAAATGAGATATTTGCGTAACGAACCATTTGCAAAAAAATGGTTAAACATTAATGAACCCGCTGTGTACTCATCTACGAGACAGTTGTGTAATTTTAATAGAGTGGTATATCTATTGTATTTGTATAGTCTAAATATGAACCGGTCTAAATCCTGACCTGTAGCAGGTTTAGCTTCAGACAGTGACAGACACGCACACACTTGTTGTAACCGCGGCTTGTAATTAATCGTTATTGTTTGCATGTTAATTGAATGTGTCGGCATGTGTTATTAAATTTATATACAAATTTTGTTTTGTACCTAAGATATCAGGCTCTGGACAAGTTTCAAACCGTACTTCAGGAATATATGCGTTGGTACATTCCGACCCCGTGGGAATATCGGGGCAAAAAGAAGAACAGATAGCTCAGTGGTCAGAGAACCTAACTACGAAGGTTCAGGTCCCGGATTGGATCCGCGGTCGGAGACGATATTTGCATGAAAAGTACGAATGTTATTATCGAGTCGGTGTTTAATATATTTAAGTACGTTTATCCATTACCTAGCACCCATAACACAAGCTTTGCTTTGTTTCATCATCATCATGTCAGCCGAAAGACGTCCACTGCTGGACATAGGCCTCCCCCAAGGCTCTCCACTCAGACCGGTCTTGTGCTTTCCGCATCCACCGCGATCCCGCGATCTTAACCAGGTCGTCGCTCCATCTTGTTGGAGGCCGACAGATCGTCTCCCGGTCCGCGGACGCCTTTCGACCCCATCGGCCATCAGTTCTGCAATGTGCCCCGCCACTGCCACTTCAGTTTCGCAATTCTTCGGGCTATGTCTGTGACATTAGTTCTACTGCGGATATCATCATTTCTGATTATATCCCGCAGAGAAACCCCGAGCATAGCCCTCTCCATAGCCCTTTGAGTGACTTGATTTGTTTAGGACTAGGTAAATTTTATTGGTGTCAAGTGTCCACGGGAATTTATTATTTATTAAATTGTTGTGATAATGATATTGGTGTTAATTTTAGTGAAAGCGCGTTACGCTGTAACAAAGTTAGTCAATTGCATTTGTTTCTTTTATTGTGCACAGCAAAGAGTTTACATGTCGCTTGCATGTTGCCGTGCTCAATATACCTACATAAATCTAAAAAAAAAAAATTTTTTTTTTCCTATCGTTGTTTTGTGTGTTTGTGGAGTCGCAGTGCAAGTTAAAATTTGTATTAGTTTGTATGTACTGTATTTGTTGTATGTGTAGCATTCTTTTCTTTACACATAAAGTTTTTACTTTACTTTACATACTATATAACTCCATTAGCGGAATTATGTTAGGGTACTGCCCGAATCCCGTAAATTTGAACAAGCAATCCACTTCTTATGGATCCCGACTCTATATTACAATCTTCCCGATAAATATATGTATACTGCCGTGGGATGGGAACTTTTACAATCATTTAATCCCATTAGTAATCATTGAGACATAAGTATGTAAATAAGGCTCCGATGTCGTATTAATTATGCGACGAAGAACTAGGCTAGTGACACATGAGCAGTGAAGTTATCTTTCACTTGTTGGGTAGGTACAGAATTAAACCTTTCAAAATACATAACTTTGTACTTACGTTTATTTATTTTTGAAAGAATTCAATTAACTTCAATCAATATCTTTTTGGTGATATAGCTCGATCGATCGATACCTATTATCGATGATTCCGCCAATGTCGAGTTGAAGAAAACACACAATAAATTTAATCTTGTTTTTTTTTTCATCCAAACAAATATAAAATATATACAAAATTAAACAGTTCATCTCACGATTATAAGTCAAGAACCGTTCTACTAGTTTCGGTCTTTTCGAAAAATTTCGTATTATGATTTGATTGTTTGTTTGTTTATACTCTTTATTGTACAAAAAGGCACAATAATTTGATTTTTTAAACACGTTTCAGACAGAGATGAAGTATATGTCGTCTTTGCTTTAGTATAGAACGGGCTTTAGCGCGCAGGCGTGGATTGACCGGAGTATTAGGAACATGTTTGGATGAAGGCATAATACATTATTAACCTAATTTAACACCACTGGTTGATCTGCTATCTTTGATTGATGATATTTGTTGTGCCATTAAGATGATTTTAAATTGATTGCGCGTACACATTATGATAGCTTAGATCTTAAGATTGAAAATATAAATAACTTAATATATTACTTGCGTAATTAAAAAAAAAAAGTTTTTCTTCAAGTTCAAACGTGATGTAATATATTTTCATATTTGAAACATACGAGCGGATTTAGAACCGCCTGGTCGATATGACTCAAAATTTATTTTACTAAGTAAGTATAAGTAAATTAAGAAAAAACCGGCCAAGTGCGCGACGGACTCGCGCACGAAGTGTTCCGTACCATTATATATACAACATTAGACGTTAGACATCAGACAACAAATCAAGTTGGTTGTATGGGAGCCCCCTTAAATAAACATTTTATTTTAGTTTATATTTTTTTTAATTTATTATAAGTACAACTAAACATTCTGTAAATATATCAAGCGTCTACCTTTTGCCGTTCTTAATATCAACCAAAAAACGCCCCCCTTACATATCTATTTTATACTGTTTTTAGTATTTATTGTTAAGCGGCCTCACTAATACATAATCTATGAAAATTTCAAGTCTCTATTAAGTCTCAAGAGATAGAGCCCTGTGACAGACGGACAGATGGACGGACGGACAGACAGCGGAGTCTCAGTAATAGGGTTCCGTCGACACCAGCAGTTGCAGATGCAGTTGCAAGTAAAATTTCATCCAGTTTTAGTGATTGGATTGACATGAAATTTTGTTTCGGATATGTTGTAGTCTGGATGACAATGGGAGTATGTACAGTATAAAAATCATTTTTTTATGAAAAGACTTTTATTGAATTTAATAATTTTGTCTTTTATTTTGTGTTATTTTGTTAATTTCTGGAAATCAAACATTTTTAACAAGAAGCCAGAAAATAACAGAAAAATGTATTTATTCCACGTCAGTTATTCTTTTGATAACTACTTTAATAGGACTAAAAATACATGACCTTTATTTGACTTTGGTTTTTTTGGTGCAAAAGACATCAACGCGTCTCTTCCCATAACAAACATTTTTAGAAACTTTTTCATCAACTTATTACCTCGGCCTATATGTATACGTCTCACTGCAGGACACAGGCCTCCCTTCAGAACGAAAACGCTTGGGTCCTAGTTTCCAGTCTAATGTGGACTGAGAACTTCACACACACAATTGAATTTCATCGCTAGTGTGTGCAGGTTTTATAAACTCCTACCTAATTTGTTCTGGCCAGTATTTAAACAAAAAAACCACCATATCCATAAAAAACCCATCAAATTCTCTTTCACTTGAAAAAAAGCTCGTTCCCGTCCCGTGCGCAGGAGTGGACGACCTTGTGAGGTCGGCGCGGGTTTTTACCAGCACAGAGTACCGAAGGGGAGACTTTGACTTTAATCGGGGATCCTTACGACTGCCATAATGTTATAAGTCATAATGTAATGTTTGTCATAATTCAATGAAAGTATTAAAAATCAGAGCAAGGTGGAAGCCATGGTGGCCTAGTGGTTTGACTTATCGCCTCTCAAGCAGTGAATCATGGGTTCAAACCCCGGCTCGCACCTCTGAGCTTTTCGGAATTCATGTGCGAAATTAAATTTAAAATTAACCACGAGCTTTACAGGGAAGGACACCATCGTGAGGAAACCTGTACAAACCTGCGAAGCAATTCAATGGAGTGTGTGAAGTTCCCGATCCGCACTGGGCCCGCGTGGGAACTACGGCCCAAGCCCTCTTATTCTGAGAGGAGGCTTGTGCCCAGCAGTGGGACGTATATAGGCGGGCAGATATTTGTATAAATATGAATGTTTTTCTCGGGTCTTGGATGTTTAATATGTATTTAAGTATTTATCTACATATATAAGTATGTTTATTCGTTGCCTAGTATCCATAGTACAAGTTTTGCTTAGTTTGGGCCTAGGTCAATTGGTGTCAAGTGTCCCATCTAATTTTGTACTTTGACTTTGATCCCTCTGCTGGTTACTCTGTGCAAGTGAGAGTGGCGGGGGAACAACCGCGTTATGATCCCGCCTCAGACGCGCAGCCTACTTTAGGATGCGATGGATGGGAATGCAAGTTTTTTTTTACATAAAAACTATCTTTTACCCCTGGTTTCGTACGTTTAAACTAAAATGTGGCAGCTGAATTGCCCTTTCTTCAAAACTTATCGGCAATGAAGCAAAAATAATATCTTGTCTTACAAATAAACAATTTTACTCGCAAATGTGATGAAAAACATTGTATGTCGCAAGGGCGGTACTAGAATAACGAACAACGACTCATTAAAGCCCTCAGTCTTCGACTTCGGGCTTCTAATAGACTATCGTTCGTAATTCCTTATTTACCGCCCTTAAGAAACAATGTACTATTATTGTACAGTCAATTGTAAAATATGAATTTATTCAAAGCTTCAAAAATATGGACCACAGACTCTTATTCCGACGCAGTAACATGTAGTAACATATTTTTGAGTGGTTGGAATATATACTTATTTTTGCACTTACATAAAAACATAAAGTAACAAGATAATAAGGCGTAAAAAGTCGAACTTATCCCTTTAAAGGAGCTCTTCCAGTTAAACTTTGACCACTTGACAGGATATCAGAAACAAGAGTAGACACTCCGTACGAGTATAGGAAGTGCCACGAGAGTTGAAGTGAATGATTACACACACAGCTACAACATGTCGTGTAATGACAGCAGGATTTTGACATTTACTCATTCATTTAATTCATTCTCCTTTTGTGCATATAGTTCTTTTTGTAGCTGTGTGTGTAATCATTCACTTAAAGTCTCGTGGCATTATCTAGTTATACAATGAAAAGATAAAAGAACCGAAGGGGGGAAAGAGAAAGAGAGAGAGGAGTAGTAGGTAAATATGTAGTAGGATTTAAATGAAGACTTATTGTTCAGTGTAAGGTTACGCAGTTATTAAGCAATAAGTAACTTAGTTTAGTGATTCAGTACCCAACTTGATTCCCTAAGCACTGCACACATGCATTTTGCATTGCAAATGGCCGACATTGAATAATAATGTCTGTATTGACGCGCCGCGTGAACTGTCATGCAAATAAATGGAATAGAATAATGAGATTGCTGGAAGCATGTCCTGCGGCGTGGTTAAAGGAAAAGAACTTACAATAAAGGCTGCTGCAGTCGCTGCATTGTCTCGGGTTCAATTAAATATAGTAGTTTATTGTTTTTTTTTATTCGACTAGATGGCAAACGAGCAAGTGGGTCTCCTCATGGTAAGAGATCACCACCGCCCATAAACATCTGCAACACCAGGGGTATTGCAGATGCGTTGCCAACCTAGAGGCCTAAGATGGGATGCCTCAAGTATTTATATTGTAGTTTATGTATTATATTGTTTAAAAGACTGTATAGATAGTAGCTTCCACAATTTTTTTCCCTTCTTAAACCGTGGTCCGGTTGTGTAGTCGGGCATCCGGACTGTGGAAAATTTCTTTTTTCGATTGTCCGGTGGCGATACTGTTTGGTTGGTTGTACATCTGTACACTGTACCTTGGTCCGGTAATATCTGCCACCGAAACAATCGAAAAGTACAAATCCTTAGTCCGGCTGGCGAACGCGAACAAATCCCCCATAATGTTCTCACAATCATAAACTACTATTTTTATAGTACTGGTGCCCGGCGTATAAAAGTACTGTCCACCTTTCCTGGTTATAAATTTCGGTTGAGACATGTTATTATTTAATTTTATTGATTTAAAATTAATACAACCAACGCAATGCGATTTTGATAAACAATAAAGTCAGATCACTGTCAATATGAATGTTTCGTCTTTTATCTTTGAATAATTACCATACTTCACTAAAGAGTGACACTCGAGCAAAAAGATTACATTCTGATTTATTACAAGTGGTTAAGATTTTCCATGGTCCGGTTGACCGACAGCTGAAAATTATTTCTTTTCCTTGGAGCGGTTAACCGTATCACGGAAAAAATAAATTTTCCACAGTCCGGCTGGCCGGACTACACAACCGGACCACGGTTTAAGAAGGTTTTTTTTTACTCTTAAACTCACTCTTTGTCGGACCCTAACTGATTACTCCTCTCATCTACTCAGGTTGACTGGTAGAGATCCCTTAAAGGGATAAGTCCGCCTTTGTACAAGTATCTCAAAGTTTGTCAATTGTGTTTTGTTTCTTTTCTGTTGTACAATAAAGAGTTTACATACATACATACAAATGTTAAGGCTGCTGTCCACCGAGTGATTGTGTGCATTTGAGGATGCGCTGCGAGGGTGTTTTTCATGAACCAATAGAAGCGCTTCATTTACCTATCCACGTGAGCTGTTTCTATTAGACATGCGCGGAGCGAGGATAGCTAAAGCGTTTCTTGAAAAACACATTCATATTCGTTTAGTGAAAACCGGCCAAGAGCGTGTCGGACACGCCCAAAATAGGGTAACATAGCCATTACGAAAAAATTAAGTAATATTTTTCTAAGGATTTCGAATTTTATTATTATATTTTATCATCCAAGTTTAGGTATATTTTATACCTTAGGCTGCTATTTACTCTTAAACTAGTACTAATAATTCTCAAACAAACTTAGCCGTTATAGTTTTCCTTGAAAGTTAAATATACTTACTACCATCCTGAACTTTTTCTCACTTACTGTGAGGTCTCACACTCAAATCAAATGGTTTCGACTGTACTTTCTCCTGTACTAATTAATAATACGGTATTTGACTATTTTGTATATGTTTTATAAATAAAAACTACACAATGCCTGTTATCGAATAGAAAACTATTTTAAGCTACCTTTTACAAATAACAGAGTTATAAGGTTTGAAATTCAAGATTAAGTAGACAGAGAAAGACATACTGGCTTGTGACGTCACACGCCAGTACAGCCATACTTGCTGCATAGAGAGAAAAGCGTTTGAGAAAGAGACAGGTATATAGATTTTTTCAAAAAATAAACTATAAATCAATTTTCAACGATTTAAATTTTCTCTTCGCTAAACACTATCTGTATATATTTTCATAATAATATTAAGATATGGCAAAATCAGGAGTTGTCAAATACCGTATTACCTACAACATTCTTCACGTTAAATTCAATGAGGTGTTTTTGAACCTTTAATGGAATACAGTAAAAACAGGGTTAACGTTAAAGCGGCGACCTTTTCTTGATTAGGGCATCGGAAGGGTTAAATTTAATGCCACATGTCTAAGGTCACGTACGAAAATGCGTCTTATAAACAGTTAGGTAAGGTCGTAAATTGATAGCGATTAGCAGTTTTAGATTCGACTTTTTTACTGATTTTCATCGGAATTTAAAGAAGTACTTAATAGGTCAACTGTTAGTTGTTAGCTTACGTTGTTAGTAATGAATTATTTAACAAGTGTGCGTATCTAGTGGCATAATTGTTGAAAGACATAATGTCAATATATATTTAATGTAATTTGTCATTATTTATTCGAAATTGAAAATACAAACTGAAAATATAGATGCACAGAAAAACCAGAAAAATAAGACCATCACTGGGAATCGAACCCAGGTCCTCGGTAATCCGTACCGCGTGCTATACCGCTACACCACTGATGGTCCATCAGTGACCAGATTCCCAGTGATGGTCTTATTTTTCTGGTTTTTCTGTACATCTATATTTTCAGTTTGTATTTTCAATTTAGGTTTTACGGGATGACCGTAAAAGTAAACATTTGGAATTGAAATAAAAAATACAAAAAGATTCCAAAAAACCAATCTTAATTATTTATTCGGTTTTTTTTTTAAATGGTCAGATGGTGTTTTAGGCAGACAACTGTAAGGTTAAGTTAGGTTTGTTTTAAAACAATTCAGAAAAAATAATGGATTCAGAGAAAAAGAGTTATGATACAGTACATTGTGACTAACACTACATAATGAATGACCTTTAACAATTATGCCAGCCAATATAGACCAATTTAGCATGCATTTTATGCTGCGTTAAAAACTATTTTTTTTGTTCACCACTTAAGAAAAGCCGTGGGCTTACTAGTTTGACCTATTACCTCTCAAGCAGTGGGTCGTGGGTTCAAGCCCGGGCTCGCATTTACTTTCGAAATTTACCACGAGCTTTACGGTGAAGGAAAAAATCGTCAGGAAACCTGCACTCACTGGCGAAGAAATCTAATGCTGTGTGAAGTTCCCAATCCGCACTGGGCCCGCGTGGGAACTACAGCGCTAGTCCTCTCATTCTGAGAGAAGGCTTGTGCCCTGCAGTGGGACGTATATAGGCAGAGATGATGATGATGATGACATAGGAGTTTTATTTAGACGAGTGCAGCCCTAACTGTCGATAACTGTACACACCTACATTATGCCTTATTGAAAAAACTACCGGTTATAGTTTACCATCATAATAAAATAATCTTGTGGTATAATTTAATGAGATATCGTTTTATGGGAGCTTCTATGGTTATAATTGCTTGGTGTTACTGAACATGGGTTTATGCGTTGTTTCACTCCTTCGCGAAAATTTACTATCTATTTTAAGGAGCGGCCACACCGCTGCTCAAAATACGGAGACGGTACGGAATCGCAGTGACGTTGCCATAAACATCAGGACCTTACCGCATGCTCTCCACACAAAACTGTGACGTTCACGGCACGTCACTGAGATTTTGCACCGTCAGTGTACTTTGAGCAGTGGTGTGGAGGGCATGCGATCAAATCGTGACACCTACGGCATATCGCTGCGATTCCGTACCGTCTCCGTATTTTAAGCAGCGGTGTGGCCGCTCCATTATACTTTACTTACTTGTTTTACTTGTTTGTATTTTCATTGTAACTAACCTCTATGGATTCTGTCCGAAATAAATGGCTTATTATTATTATTATTATTCTGTGGTAGAGCTTTAGAGAGTGGTTAGACAGGCCTCTGGATAAAATGTACCAAGTTCGAAACTCGAAACTCGAAGTTCGTGTCGTGCGGTCCCTCTGACACTTATACGAGAGTGAGAGGGACGGTACGATACGAACTTCGATTTTCGAACTTCGGAGCAGGCCCTCAGGGTCGCATAATCACGGCAGTGTTTTTTTGTAGGCTGGTTCTCGACTTGCAGCTGCCGCGGCGACGTCCAGCCGAAGTATGCCATTTATATCAATATTGCCTTATTTAACGACTAGGGAAGCTTCCCTAAAAGCCTCTAAAGCTATAGACAGTAGGTAGATCTAAGCCTCTTCGTACTAGGCTTGCATAATGGCGGCAGTGTTTGTCCGCAGTCTGGTTCTCAGCTTGCGGCTGCCGCGATACGCACTGCTGAAATCATATCATATCATATCCCCTTATTTAACGACTAGGGAAGCTTTAGTAGAAAGGAGGTACTAAGACTACTTAAGACCTCTGTATAAGTTGTACTAGGCTCGCATAATCATGGAAGTGTTTGTCCACAGGCTGGTTCTCGGCTTGCGGCTGTCGCGGCGGCGCGCTGGCGGCACCGCGCGGCTCCGTTGCGGCTTTACTTCGCGCGCGCGCCTTCGCGCTCGTGTCGCCGCGCGCGCTCACCGCGTACCGCGCCCGGCCCACCTCAGGTACAGCCATCATCATCATCATCATCAGCTCTGGAAGACGTCCACTGTTAAACAAAAGCTTACCGACGCTAACGACTGCTGCACCTCTTCGTCGATCCTTAACAGATTGGTCCTCTCATCCACTCAAAGGTTGACTGGTAGAGATCCCTTAAAAGATCGTTAATTCGGGACCTATTTCGTCAAAAATTCCTTTGAATTGTCATACAAAATGACAGATATTCGATCTTAAAGTGGTTCTCAAATTACGCTCGTGACTGTGGTACATGTATCTCAAAGTTTGTCAATTGTATTTTTTTTTGTACTCGTGCACCAAAGATTTTACATACATAAATACATACTAATAGCATCTCAATCTCACCTCTATCCACCGGTTTATCATCGTGCTATCAGCCTTAGGACGTCCATAGGCATAGACCTACCCTATAGATCTCCAGTTGCTTCAGTTGAAAGCGGCATCCACCCGTTTGCCCGTTACTAAATTCAAATTATGTATTTTGTTTTGAAAACGCGGCGTGCTGTTTCCATAGGATTCAATAGAGCAAAGATCTGCCTCACGCAGCTCTCGGTCATTCTTATTTTATCGTGCACCCGTCTAATTGACAAGATTTCATATTTCTAAGACTATAATTTGATTCGTTCTCTGTATTCTGGTTGGAAAGAGAAAGACGCTGATATTTTTAAAATTTCGCTACGATTATTAATTAATTTATTACTATTTTTAGATGTGCTTATTCCAAAACTACCACACAAAAGATCCATTACTTTTGTCTAGTCTCTATTAAAAAAACACGTAAAAATGACTTTGCGCCTATACAGGACGCTTATAAAAAAAACAAAGGACACTATACAGGCTACTTATAAAAAAAAATCTGACGTAGAAGTTGTCAAAATTATGAGAGCTCCTTTTTCTGGTGAAAAAGACAAAGGAATCATATCTATTCTGTGGTAGTGTTGGCAAATTCAGTTTTTTTTATAAATATTTTCCCTTGTTCAGGAGGCAAAACTCTTTCGATTCCTGTAGTAATTTACAGGTGTTAAAAAAATGAAATCTTGTCAATTACCGTACCGCTTTTTTTGTTAGGCAAAAGCGACAAGGCACTGAAACTGAGTGGACATCTAGAAAAAGGATGGCTGCCATTTACATTCATCTGAACACTCAAGTCTAATTACCGTGTCACTAGTGCGGTAAAAAAGCGGTACGGTAATTAGACAGGTGCTCAATAAAATGATAATGGCCGCTCTGCTCTATTAGATGACATGAAAAAAGCACCTGCGCGAATTAGCTGAGGCCCTAAAAAGAGACACACATGCAGCTCTTGTAAAATAAACGTTTTGGTATTTGATCCGCCTGGAGAACGATCTCTCTATTGTATGTCCTTGCTACATAAGCTACTTACTTATTATTAGGTATTATCATTTTGAGAGGTGGTCTGTGTCCTGTAGTGGGGCGTTTAAAAGCTGGGATGATAAAGTTTATGGGTCTCCCCGTATCTATTGACGCGGACGCGGACCAAACAACGCTTTGTGTCCACGCAATAAGGGCGAAAAAGACGTCGATCGGCTCGCGCCATTTTTGTACAACTGCGTTGTTTTGTTTTTATTTTTCAATTTTGTGTTATTCATTGCCTATTTTGTCACAAATGTATTGAAAAACGTCGTATGATACACGGTTGGCAAGGTTTTACAAACTCGTAACGATGAAAACCCTCGCCTTGCGGCTCGGATTTATCGTCAACTCATTTGTAAAACCTAACTTACCAACCTCGTATCACAAATAACTATTTACCGACGAGAAGATGTCTTTTTCGCTCTTATTGCGTGTAGTGTTGCCCAAATTCAGTCTTGGTCTTGCAGTCTTGGTCTTGTTCTTGCGTTTTTGCAAACCAAGACCAAGAACAAGACCGGTATTTTAGCAAGACCAAGACCAAGACTGACCGTGCAAGACTTGAGCAAGAACAAGACATAGCCTGCAAGACTCTTGCGTCTTGCAGCTAGGACTTAGCGCTATTTCACTGAGTAGTTAGTGTAACAGTTCGTGTATAGGTAGGTACGCTTAGGAGTTCTATGAGACGCAAAAACTGTATCAAAGAATATTGAAAAACTGGACTATGCGCATTACGACTAATACCATAAACATAGCGAATAAAAAAATATCTATTAAAATCAACTGAGTGCATGCATAGTTATGTTAACCATCGGCACTTTGATAATGCGGCATCAAAGGTTTGTACTTACTTCTCAAAGAAATTTGCCGCTTTTCGGAAGTATATGGTTATGATACACGCGGCTTCTTTTGAATCTAAAACAATCGTTGCCGCCACGCCGAAATCATACATTTGACACTATTTGATTGCCGCCATAGGGCGTAGGTATACTCATGCAAAATAATTTTCGAATTTTAGATACCTACAGGTGTTCCAAAGAATAAATAAGTTTCAGAGTGCTTAGAATGAAAATGAATACATTATACTGATCACGCAAGTAGTATTATGATTAGGATAAAATGGTAAGGATAGGTAGTAGATGTCATATTAATTCATTCTAGTAAGTATATATTATAATATTGATTACTTATATGGTTTTAAACTAATTACTTAGGTACTATTATTGTACATTTAGTCATTTTTCGAATTTCTTATCAAATCTTCAGTTATTTATTAATCTGCTTGATCTTTACTATGGCTATGTTAATTCAAGCTCACAATGTTCCAATTCTAATACGTTTTTCTAAGATTTAAAGTAAACTTTAATAAATAGTAAAAGACTAATAGGTAATTGCAAGACTTGCAAGACTCTTGCTGCAGACCAGACCAGACCAAGACTGGAGCGCAAGACCAAGACCAGACCAAGACCAGGTGTATTGGCGCAAGACCAAGACCAAGACTGGCTAAGTCTCGTCTTGTTCTTGCATTTGGGCAACACTTGCGTGGACATAAACCGTTTTTTGATCGCTTAAGCCGACCGCGTCGATAGATGTCGGGAGACCCTTGGATATGTAGTTTGTACTAACATGCTCTGTCGTGTGTAGACAGCGGACGCGTCGGCGCGCAGTACGAGCGGGCGGCGGCGCGGCCGGGCACGCCGCTGCGGCTGGCCGGCGTGTTTGCCGACGGCAGCAAGGCCAAGGCGCCCAAGTACGCGCAGCTCATCGACCCGCAAGGAAGCGTAAGTTCTTTTAGTTTCTGTTATCCTGGTCCTACACATTTCACCAACGTGACACGTCATTGAGATGTCGACTGACAATCATTTGTGTCTAAATTTAATGATAATTATGTTGTGAAACTATGAAAGTAGTAGTTGCACCTGTCAGCGTAGTGAAATAGCCCAGGGGCCTGGTAGTGCGCTATTTGTAGGTTATGAAGTTGGGCGAAATGCTCCCTCCTTAAAGGAGCGGCCACACCGCTGCTTAAAAAACGGCGACGGTACAGAATCGCAGTGACGCATCGTATGCGCACCGTTTTTATCGCATGCCCTCCACATCTCTGTTCAAAATACGGAGACGGTGCGGAATCGCAATGACGTGCCGTAAACGTTAGGACTTTTGGTAGGGAGCATGGGGTAAAGTCCTGACGTTTACGGCACGTCACTGCGATTCCGCACCGCCTCCGTAGTTTGAGCATAGGTGTGGAGGGCATGCGATAAAAACAGTGCGCATACGATGCGTCACTGCGATTCCGCACCGTCACCGTTTTTTAAGCAGCGGTGTTGTCGCGGCCTGAATAAGTATCTCCGTTATGGGGTAAAAATTACAATACAATACAAGTACTCTTTATTGTACACCAGGAATTACATGCACGATTCCTGGTTATGTGCGTTCATTGTTTTAGTTTAGTCCAAGTACGCGCAGCTCATCGACCCGCAAGGATGCGTGAGTTGTCTTTGGTTTATGATGTCCTGCGAGCCCTAGTAGTCCGCTATTGTACGATTTGTGGGTATACGCGGCAACCGCGGAAATGGGGATAGTGCCCCCTCCCCCCGTTCAAATTCAAATTGGCTTCAAAAAATGATTGGTGGAACCTCCTCGTCATGTAGAACATCCCTGGTTAAACGAAATTATTTTTTTTCTCAATCACTACATAAGTGTACCTATTAGCTACGCGGAGTAAATTTCAAGTAGCTATATAACGATTTAAACGACGTAGGCTTGTGCCCCACGAGCCCAGTGGCACCCTTTATGCACTGAACCCTAAAAAACCAATCAAAACAAAACCAGCTAAAAACACCGAGCACTAATTCAATCAAAGTAACGAACCCATTCAATTTCACCTTCACGGGCCATCAAAGAGATTCAATCAAAAACCTCCAACTTTCCAACCTAGGTCGTAAAACTTAATAGAACGCGGCTATTCCTCACTGCTGCTCAAAATACGCCGACGCGTCATAAACGCAGTGACATGACTCTCGCGTCACGTTTTTAGCGCACACTGTCCATACCGCTGGGCTGGACGCATTGTAAACGCAGTGACTTTTCCGTCACGTTTTTAGCGTACACTGTCCACACAGCTGCTCAAATAACGCAGACGCAGCACAAACGCAATGACGTGGCCACGCACTATGTAGTTATTTGATGCGATTCTTCCAAACCGGTAATGTAATTAGGTGCTGTACTCAAGTATAATGTAAAAAATATTAGGATAAACACTTTTTCATTTTAATTTTTCATTTGCAATTACTTTTTTGGATTTTGACACAACTCTAAGACGTGTCAGCATTAAGTACACGATGGTGACGCATAAGTCAAGTCATTGGTTTTACGACGCGTCAAAATATTTTGAGCAATAGTGTGGTCTAACCTTTACTCAGTTGTGCCATTATTAATATAACGTTTTGAAACAAATTCATAGGCTCCCTAATGGGTCCATGGACGGTCCATAGAGACGGGAGTTTGCATTGATTTTATGGACAAGCTAAGCTATGTTGTAAATAAATACTCGGTTTAATTGAGAAGCGATTAGCGGGTAACGTATCAGCAGCGCCACGTCGCACAATTATAATGAGAGCCTGGCGACATGCTGTTTATCCAATAAAACAAAATACTAAGTCGTTAAGATTTGCAAGAAAAATCGTGTAAATTGTATTTCATTACATTGTGAGACAGAGCGTACGGGTTTTGTTGATATTTAGGTTGAAATATTGTAAATAAAAGTATCTAAACTTAGAAAGGAAAAAAAACGTGTATTGTTTCGAACAGAACAACAGAAAAGCAAGACATGACATAAGGAAAACAGAGTAGCCAACATAAAAATCTAATAAGGTTGCGTTCAAAACTCAACAGGTTTGAATTGGTCAAGCGAGCGCGTTTGAATGGATTGCGACTTGCACTATTTTGCTTGCAGGTTTTGGCTGCGTTTCAACCAGAGATGTGCGTGAATGCAATGCAATGTGAAGAATTTCTTTGTCATAAACAAATAGAAACACTTAATTTACCTATCTTCGTTCTGCTGAGCTGTTTTTTTTATTCAACTGGATGGAAAACGAGCAAGTGGGTCTTTTGATGGTAGGAGATCACCACCGCCCATAAACATCTGCAACACCAGGAGTATTGCAGATGCGTTGCCTACCTAGAGGCCTAAGATGGGATACCTCAAGTGTCAGTAATTTTACTGGCTGTCTTACTCTCCAAGCCGAAATACAATAGTGCAAGCACTGCTGCTTCACGGCAGGATTAGCGAGCAAGATGGTGGTAGCAATCCGGGCGGACCTTTCACAAGGTCCTACCACCTGTATAAGACTTTCCACTAGAGCTGCGCTGACCGAGGATAGGTAAATGAAGCATTTCTATTGGTTCATGATCATGACATGACAAACATATTTTTCGCAACACATCCTTGCATATCTTTGATGGAAACACAGCCTTAAACTGACCTTAGGCGCAAGCCACACAGAAGAGACGTCGGACGAGGGCGCGTCGCAGGCGGGGCGGACACGGGCGAGGGCCTCTCCGCCTCGTCTAAAGTCTGCTTTGGATCGCGACCACAGATATAGATTACACTAGATAACGCAAACACCTCATATGTATGAAAACCAACCGTGTCACTTTTTTATATCTACTGTGACGCCTCAAGAGCGAATTAGCGATGTGAATTGCCCGATGTCCACGCAAAATCGATTCAAATGCGCCGCCCGCCCGCGCCGTGGGGCTCGAGTCAGTCACTAGTCATGATTAGTCAGTTAGCGGTCAGTCTTTGTATGGGGCCAACCCCGACGTTTGATCGGGGTTCGGACACGCGAAGTAGATGCATTTGCGTAATCTAGTGTAACCTATATCTGTGATCGCGACGTTTCAATACATTTAGTATGAAAAGTGATACAAGGGGCGGCCCTATCCCACGTCTCTTCTGCGTGGCTTGCGCCTTAGGGCTGGTCGTTTCAGTCTTATATTAAACGCAAATCGCTATGCGCTCGCAACATAAACCGCACACCACACAAGAGCGCGTACGCTTCTTTATTACTGTACAAACATCGATTAATCACCGCTTCTGCATAACGAAAAACTCGCTTAGAATGTAGAGTATTCAGGCCTTATACTACGAAGTGCAAAATTCTATCTTCGTATCTTGCCGTCCCGCTGACGCTTATATTATTTAACACGAGAGTGAGAGGGACGGTACGATACGAACTTCGATTTTTGAATTTTGTAGTAGCCCCCCAGTTCAACTTCGAGTTTCGAGTTTCGTAGTAGCCCTGCTGCAGCGTCGGAACATTTTCGTGTGCCTTGACTTAAAAGCAATGTATATTATGTGCCAAATTTAATCCATTTCCATAGCCTTTTTAGCGTAAGTTTATCAAGACCACAAAATATTTTCGAAATCCCGGAATTTCAATTCAACTTCTATTTCTATAAGCGTGCGAAGCCGCGGGTAAAAGCTAGTACTTAAATAAGTTTCATTCTCTTTAAGTTTAGTAGACAAGCAATGTCTGTTTTATTACTGAACCACTATCGATTAATCAAGCCCTCAGTCGGGCCGGCAAAAAGAAAAAAATGGCGGCAGACGGGCCCACGTACACACCAACCGCACGGGCATTATACATTATTATTTCATGATTTAGTATACTAACAAAGTTATTTATTAGTGGCCAATTGCTAGACAGCGTTGGTATACAAACTCTTTATTGAAACTTTGTACATGCGTCGTCTACATTATTTGTTCAGGAAAGACTACAGATACTATCCTTTCTAATTATAGAAATGTGGTGAATGACAACATCAAAAAAATATGAAAAGAAAAGGTAAAAATATAGTATGAATAATACGAAATGTATGGATGAATAATACGAAAAACATCAGGTTTGAAGTAGGTATGTTTGCCTGTTGACGACTCTGCCGGAATTCGAAAAGACTCGAGCTGCAAAAAAACAGACTCGAGCTGCCAAAAAAGGCTCGCGAAGAGCTATTCATTTCATTAAGCCTAGTCATAAAAGATACTATGTTCTTAAAAGTACCTTATGAATACTAAGTTTTGTTAAGGCCAATAAATGCTACCTTGGTTCCAAAAAAAAAATGTATAATTCGACCTCGTCGCAATCGGCACCCGGAGAACATAATTTAGTATCTAAATTCATCGCTCCTTCCTAGAAAAAAACGGATTAGAAGCTAAAAGGCTAAAAAACCTACGGCCTTAGTAGCCTATAAACTTTCAGCATTTCAATATGTATGTCCTTTTACATTAAGACTCTTTAATATAACTAGGCTTGGGGGCTAAAAAGGTTTTAAGCCTTTTAGCCTTCTAAGCTTAATATACGAGGCGAGCCTTTTGGACTACTACGGACTCTATTATAAAATATGTACTTAACAAAAAACCTTCCTCCGGGCAGTTGGGTAAAAAGACTTCACAAAGAATATTTTTACTCTTTTATTTATCTCCATAGCAACAGCACCAGTAAAGATCCATCTACTTAACCTAACAAAAAATCATTGGAAAATATGCCCTATGCTAAAGCACGTAAAGTCCTACAGGACTGCAAATAGATAGAATGCTAAGGAAAATTATCGCAGTGCGACCGGTTTTTGCGATAGTAAATCTTAAGTCAATGGGGTAGGGTCGGGGGGAATGCACGAGGTTGGCATTGCAAGGGGCAGTGTCCGGGGTGAACCGTGGTGTTAGGACGTTTCGAGTGTTGCCAGGTTATGCGAAAATCCGGAAAGTTACGGGAAATATGTGGGGTTTTTTAAACAATTGTGATTCTCTTGTTTTAAACTAAAAAGGATTATAACTATAAAAATATAAAATAAACGGCTTTCATATGATATTGTATGTTGTATTGATGATTTATGATGTGGTCTCGACATTCAGAAATGAATAAAATAAATATAAAATAAATGAATTTGCCTTTAAGAAATACAAATTACCATTTTGAAATAATAAGAAAACAATGAACAAATGCCTACCACTTTTTTCTACTTACTGCATCTAACGACTGTCGAAATCCGATTAATTCGCAAAAAACGAGATTTTAATTAACCTGCAATGTTAATTATTTATTTATTATGTAAGTGGCCTTCAAATCGTGAAATTTGAATTTCACACACTTTTAGTGGTCGGATTGACTTGACATTACAGTACAACCTAAAGTAAAAGAAGAGTCAGTAAAAAGTTTGTAATTAACTTATAACCTGAAATAGACTAACATACAGCTGTCTCCGTTGGTTTGGTCTGAATAAACAGAGACAGTGTCGTTTATCTGTCACATTAAATTTATCAACGAGTGTTAAAACAAGCCACAAATGTTTATATTTTTAATGCACAATAAGGTAACGATTACATTTGAATCATGAAGTTTCTTAATATTATCAAATTCAGGATTAAAAATAAAATTTAACCCAAAAATGTATACATTGCGACTGGCAACACCGCTCAATAGGGCTGTCACGATTCAGCGTTTTGCTATTTGCGGAATAATGGGTGACGTTGACGCATGCGCGCGGAGGATCATCCATAAGTCAATGTTGGCAGCGGAATGCGCGCGCTTCGTTAAAGGGCGTCTACTCGCAAGTTCGAAATTCGAAGCTGATATCACACCGTCTCCCTGATTCTAATAAGCGTGAGCGGGACAGCAATAGTGCGATATGGGAAATTTCAGTTTCGAGGCGATTTTCGTTACTGATAAAGCTGCTAAGATATTAAAATGATACCTCCTCGAGTAGTTTCCCATCTAAGGTATAGTAAACGCCACGAAAGTAGAACCTAAAATTATATTTCCCTCTCGCTCGTTTGAAACAAATTTGAGCAAGAGAGTAAATACGATTTTAGGTTCCGTTAAATATATATATATCGAAGCGAAGATGTCCAAACAACTACCGTGTTGGGTACGACAAAAACTCAAGACAAACGTTGAACATATATAACTACCGTGAAACTCAGACAAAATTGTGAAAATAACACCCCAACCCCTCAAGAACCAACCTTGACAATGAACGTTGGATTGTATCGAAACATGTCAGGCATACTTTGACAATCATACGTTGAACTAGAAAACTACCACTTTACGTGTAAGACGACGTTGTAGTTTTTTGTGGCAGTCCACTAATAACAAATAATACATTTTTGACACTTTCTTAAACAAGTTATGGAACTTAATTCATACAATTGTCACTTTTCTACGCATCAACACATTATATTCCAATTACTTACGTAAAAAACTAAATTGTTATGAGAATGTAAGTGGTGTCCTACAATTGAGTAATTTGACAAACAATGGCGGCGAAAAGTAATTTAGGAATCATGTCGTTGAGATGACCGCTTCTGTCATCAAGATTATTAACCGACTTCAGAAAAAGTGGTTGTCAATCTCAATTCGTATATTGATAATTGCCATAAAGAGTCATTTTATATTTTGTTTAATGTTTAGAAGATTCCAGATTGCATAATTTTCCGTGCGATACCACAGATTACATAATATAATATCTGTGCGATTACATTTTAGTACTTTAAAAAAAAAACTGAATAACATGCGTAGAGTCGAAACCAAGCTAGATCGATTATTCCCCCCGAAATTCAAAACATAGCTCATTGCAATTGGCTAAGTAAAGTTTTTTGAAGAGGTGCTAATTATATTTTTCTTCGATAGACGACGTCTTAATAATCGAGGAACTGCAGCTCTTTTATTTTTATTTCCTCTTATTAATTAGGTATATTTTTTTAGTGGTCGATATGACGTTTGTGAGATTGAAATGGCAGAACCGTTGATGGTTCAGTACTTAGTAGAAACTACTTACTAGAGATCCGAAATACCCAAAATAATTAAAGACCTACGAATTGCTTGTTAAAGACAACATACCTGGATGATGTATTAAAAATGAAATTATTAACTGAAACTTCTTCTTGAATCCAACTCAATGCTTATCTGTATTTGCGTTTGTCCTTGAACTTGCTTGCACATAGTGTAAATATTTGTATGTTTGCTCGTTTGTTATTTATGTAAATCTTAATGCATTCAACTGTACTTTAGATTATATTTACTCTACTAATTACTTCGACTTCTGATGCTGGTTATTGATCAACTAGCTTTGCCCGCGGCTTTCGCTCGCGTTAAATTTGGGTAAAATTAACATACATTTACTTTCTGCGATCCTTTTTTCTTTTTTGATTGATTTTTCGGGGATTAGGTACATGGAAATATAACTACAGTACAGACGTTGTTTTAGACAGATGTGCACATTTTGGAATTTAAAAATCAACCTACATACGTAATTAATCATTCATAATTCGTACGAACTCTGAAACCCTGTTTCGCTGAAACGTTAAAGACGTTAAAGTACTACGCGTTTCTTTTGCCGGCGACTTCCTACACGATATAGGATTGTATCTCGAGAAATTTGTAAAGTCCCCGGGACATGAATTACTGTTATGATCTATTTTAATATTCTTAATTGTCGATGACAGACATATTGTAGTTTTTATTAAGAAAGAATTTTGAAAATCTGCCCCGAATTTGAAAACATTGTTGTTATTCTGCGGAAATTTTGCATTTTAAAAAAAGAAGTCTGTCCATCAGGAATATTGTAGCTTTCTATTGTTAATAGAGATTACCCCCAACAAACAAAGAAACAAACAAAGTTGAGATATTTTCCTATTCCATGGATTTTTTTCTAAGTGTTAGTCTTTCCCTAGTGCACCTCTGTATTACTTTAGGTCCATCTATGCCAATTTCAAGTCTCTAGCACCAGTAGTTTTGGCTATGCGTTGTCTGTCAGTCAGCCAGTCATGGTACTGTTCAGGTGGAGTTAGGTATAGAATTATAAATAAATCAACCCTGAAGTTAAATTCACTTTTTGCTATCCCGCGGGAATTTTACGTTTTCCCGGAGAAAAGTAGCGTATGCCAATCAGGGATAATGTAGCTCTCAATTGGTAAAATATCTTTTTAAATCAACCCCAATGATGAATTTACTTATTTCGATCCTGCGGGAATTTTGCATTCTTCTGTAGAAAAGCAGCCTATGTCAATCAGAGATACTGCAGATTACTATTAGTGAAAGAATTTTAAAATCAGCTCCGAATTTGGATTGTCTTACTTACTTCTACCTATCCTGCGGGAATTTTGCATTTTCCCAAAGAAGAGTATACCAATCAGCAATAGTGCAGCTTTATATGAGTGGAAGAATTTTTAAAATCAGCTCTGAAGTTGAATTCAGTTTTTCTATCCCATCGGAATTTTGGATTTTCCGAAAAAAAAAGTGGCCTATGTCAATCGAGGATAGTCAATTATATAATATGAAAGAAATTTTAAAAAGCCAAGGTTGAATTTACTTATTTCTATCCGCGGGAATTTTGCATTTTCCGAAGAAAAGTAGTCTATACTAATGAGAAATAGTGTAGCTTTTCTATTGGTGAAAAGAATTTTTAAAATCATCCCCGAATTGCATTCAGTTTTTTCTATCCCATGGAATTTTGGTAATTCCCGAAGAAAAAAGTAGCCTTTGTTATTTGGAGATAGTCATATCACATAATATGTAAGATTTTTTAATTAGCTCCGAAATTAAATTAATTTATTTCTATCCCGCGGGAATTTTGCATTATCCCGGATAAAAGTAACTTATGTCAATCAAGGATAGTGTAGCTTACTAAAGGGTGAAAGAATGTTTAAAATCGGCTCAATAGTTTCGGAGATTCGACTACAAACAAAGAAGCGAAAAAATTTTAGATATTTCCCTATCCCGTGGAATTTCGAAAAATCCTTTCTTAGTGCGCGTCTACATCTATTAAGGAATATATATTTCAAATTTCAAATTTCTAGCCCCAGCGGTTTGTGCGTTGATCTATAGTCAGTCAGTTTCTTCTTTTATATATATAATAACATTTCTATTTCACTTTTACCCATACGCGTTGATGTCTTTTATATTGAAACTGACTAATGTCAAATGAAGGTCAATGGTTTAACTTGGTAGGGAAAACCATACAGTTACTGGCCACGTTACAGTAATTGCCCACTTGATTTTTTTTATATGAAACAACAATAATACAAATAATTTAATGATAAAAGCGACTAGATTATTATAATTAGCACGATATTTGTTATGATTTATCACCACTTTTCTTTGTAATTTTTTGATTTAATTCAAGTGGGAAATTACTGTACCGTGGCCAATTACTGTATAGTTCACTAACTTAGAAAGTAATTCATATTCCTTATAAGTAGGAAAAGGAATAGATAAGTAGAATTAGGCTTTCAAAATTGAGTACTTAAGATTTTTCATAATGTTTTCTAGTGATCGAATAAAAGTTAAATACAAAATTAATCTAAGAATCTAAGTTTTAAAAGCCAGCTAGACTATTCTGTAAGTGAACCTCGATTGTTTGCATATTCAGCGCTGCTTTCGATCGTTCTTACTCGCTGAACAACTCTGAGCCTATTAATTAGGCCAAAGTTCTTTTTAAAGACTACTGATTAATTAAATGACGAATTAGAATCAATCTTGCGAATTGCGCACAATCTCGATTGAATCTTCCAGGAAGCGAGGCTTCTTGAGTAACCGATCGATTGTTCTGATAAACAAAATAAAAGACAGAGTCTTTCGTTGTTCATGGTTCTGTATACATATAAACTAGTTTTCTAAATGATAAAAACTTGTTTTTTCACGTTTTCAACGGCTTTCAATTCACGCGAATCGGCTCAGTAAGGCGACCGGCAGGGCTAGTAAGAAATTCGCAAATCGAAGTTTCTTACTTTCGGTCCCTCTGACACTTATACCATTTAATACGAGAGCGAGAGGGACAGTACGATACTAACTTCTATTTTCGAACTTCGGAGTAGGCCCTGAGGCCTTAATGTCTATCACACTTGTATCACAATCGTTTTCACCACTTCTTTCTCTCACGCAGTATAAGACGAGGATAGAAAGAGATGGCGAATGCGATCGCGAACGTCAGCGCGTTAGATAATACGGCCTCTGTAGCGAACAACAGCCGGATATACGAAAGCATTATTAACCGAGCTGAAACAAAGACGCTTCGCTCGCGCATAGTGCTCGCTCTATGTGTAAATTTTATTTAGTAACATGTAACGGAACCCTTATCATCGTAACTTTCGACAGCTTGTACTCGCGGTTATTTTTTACTAAACCCCGACTCAAAAAGAGGAGTGTTACAAGTTTGACCGCTATGTGTGTTTGCCTGTCTGTGGCACCGAAGCTCTTAAACGGGTGGAGCGATTTGAATGCGGTTTTTTTTTATTTGAAAGCTGATTATTTTCTAGCGATGGTCCTAAGACATTTTTCGTCAAAATCAGTTTGGCTGTTTTTGAGATATTGAACTTTGAAGTGACAAAGTCGGGGGTTTCCAACTTTTTGTTGGTTACGTTAGATTATATTAATTTCTTCTTCCTTGTCATAATGAACCCCTTTTGCCAAACCGTAGTACAAAAGTAGGGCCACAATTGGTATTCATAGCCGAGCCTTTATGGTCACGGTCTGGGTTGACCACAGTTCATCGACTGGCACAGTTTCGTTAGCACGACTATCGTTTCCTCTTGTCGATCTATGCATCTCTATCCTACTCAAGCAGTAAGAGAGGGACAAAAGAATTCGCGTCGATATATTTCACATGCACCGCACGAAGCTATGACAACGTTGCAAAAACCACTTGTGTAAACAAAAGTATTCGAAATTCGATTTTATTACAGTGGGATACGGTTGAGTTGTGAATTACTTAGCCGCAAATGAATACTTTTGACGTGAACTCAAGCAATTTTATTCTTGCGTTCGT
The DNA here is from genome assembly GCF_025370935.1 of Choristoneura fumiferana. NCBI lineage: Eukaryota > Metazoa > Arthropoda > Insecta > Lepidoptera > Tortricidae > Choristoneura > Choristoneura fumiferana. Next base: position 7,089,435 of record NC_133495.1, on the reverse strand, counting down.
TATTCACCTGTTACTGAAATTTCGACTCTATGCCATTTTGTTTAAAGTTGCTGATTAAATTAGCGCATGAAACAGCTGCAAAGCTAAGCTGGTAAAAGTGTATTGTTTTCGGTCAACTTTGAACCGTAAAAGGATTGGCATTTATTCCACGGCGTCCGTTAGAAACCAAATTATAATTTCATTTGTCAAAAGTCAGTTCAGATGACCGCGAACTTTAATCATATCAAAATAACGTCGTTTATGAATGTTAGGATTGATTTTGGACGGTAAAACTAAATTTGTGCTTTTGAAATATTCGGGCAGGTTTTTCTTTCGTAGAAAAAGTGTAGTTAAGTAATTGTTAAAGTATAAACTTGTTTGTTTACTACAATTATTTGCACAGTTATATCAGTACTTTCGCTAGTAATATAAGTAACGGTCAGCCACAGGTTCAGATTTTTGATTTTGTTTTGACGTTTCATTCGTTTTTAGGTCGAATGAAAATCATTACGAGTTTGCTGTTATTATTTCTTGGTAAAATAATGTATGATAGACATAAATAAGTATAAATCTATATAGTATACGGTCATGGCTCAAGCTTACTTTGGAAATTTACAATTTAAGCTTTTCAGTGAAGGAAAATATTGCGAGGGAATTTGCCGTGAACTATAAAGCAATTCCATTGAATTGCTTACACCATTGTGTATGAATTTACCAATCCCAAAATGTAGCTTAGACCGCTTATTCTCAGATGAAGCCTGTACGCAGCTTAAGGACCTAAATAGGCTGTAGGCGTCTCTATTATTACTTTATTATTATAAAATGATCACAGAAACACATAAACAATAGTAGATTGTGCAATAATATGAAACGGGTCATTTTACCCGAGACGTTTGTATCCACCCGAGCTGCAGGCAAGGGTTGATAATTAAGTCAAGGGTAAAATGGGTTTTATGATGATAGAGTTGTACAGTCAGCTTTTCACTTTGCGAGAAAATTACACAGCAACGTTACTTAAATAAACATTCACTGACTAGCTTTAATTGTTCATGCACTGATATTTCTAGTTATAGTAACTTATTATTATTGATTGCCATTATTATATTAATTGAATAGTGTTAAACAAGAATTAAAAAAAATACGGATTAGATAAATCAAAATGAAAACATTATTTTAATAATCTTCTAATATTCGTGGCTAATAGAGTCTAATTGCTTTCGCCTTAGACAAAGATTCTGCTTTATACATCAGAGCGCAAAAAAAGGATAAAAGTCCGCCATTGTATGTCAACTGTAGGTATTTTGTTTATTTCCTTTTATTCAAATTCAAATTCAAAAATATTTATTTTTATACAATAAACAATTTATATACAAATGTACATACAATTTTTTACATAATTTTGAATCCAAAACTCCGTGTTATTTTTTATTGGATTCCGTCCATATCTTACTTTGAGTCATTCATTACATTATAGCATGCCTACGCATACCTGAACTCGTATATTTCCTTAAAAAAACACATTAATCCTAACCTACTCGAACTTTGACATTACTCAAAAGACATTCCAGCAAAGTCAACCTGTCAATTTCCAGTCAAAATACTAAGATAAACTGGTGAAGCTACCAGGAATTCAGAGTGGCACAATGGCTCAATTAAACCCAATCACGCTTCCGCCGTACAACTGGCTTATAGACGCTAGAGTCTTCAACAAAAACTTCGAGCCCGTTCCATACTCGTGGATAGCCGAAAACGCTGATGTAGTCGTCCTCCTCTTCACATCCAAAGGGGTAGACAGAAACGGCATACTCCAGAAGTTCTGCGAAATATACGAAAACGTCAAATACATTAATATGCCCATAGAAGTCATTAACATCCCGATGGATGAAAACACTAAAGACATGTGGGATTGCTACGGCGAGCAAGCGAACTGGTTTACTCTTCGTGTTGATGATCCCCTGGTACTCACACTTCAATACATGTACGAAATAACCTGTATACCTCATATAATAGTGCAAAAACCGGACGGCACTATGATTTCTACCCATGGCATTCAAGATTTGGAGGAATATGGTAAAAATGCTATCATAACTTGGATGACTACATCTGCCTCCATGAAAACTGGGAGGAGGATGAGCAAGGATGCAAATATGTACGGGAAGACCTGGAGTTATTTGAACAGTGGTCTTAGTAGTAAGAAAGAATACCAGGGTAGGTTTTCTGTCGCGATGCCTCCGATTCCTTCGCCACGCGCTGCGGTAAGGACAGAGACACCGGAGAAAGACGAAAAAACTTCAAAGGAACTTCCTGCTGCGTCATGAAAGCCTGGTATCAAACGCTGTTGATTATGACAAACCTAAAGTTACTTTAAAAGAAACTGTGGTACTTGTGTTCTGTTTAAATATAAATATTGAAAAACATAAATCATTGCATTCACTGTATATAGAGATCATTTACAAAGCTAGTGTCGTATCGCCTGGTGGGCTGTCAAAAAGATTAATTGATAAATATAGTTTCGCTATTTATGTGAACAAATCATCCTAACGATTAGTCGATTACATAAAGGTTTAATTTAAGTAATGTAATCCTATACTTTCAGGGTACCATTAGGGTAAGTATGTAGGGTGCGCTTCTACAAAAGTGAACCTAAGCGTAAACTTGCAAAATTCTACGAATCAAATTTTAGTTCTTGTGTTATTACTTATTCTGTGATTTTAGTAACAATTTGCATCTTCCCGCTTCCGTTTGAAGGCCATGATATTATAATATACTAGCCGTTACCCGCGACTCCGCGTAGAATTCGGTTTTTACTATCTCGCGGGAACTTTTCCGGGATAAAAACTATCCTATGTCCTTCCCCGGGACTCAAACTATCTGTATACCGAATTTCATCCAAATCGCTTCAGCGGTTAAGACGTGATGAAGTAACAATCAAACAAACAGACTTACAAACTTTCGCATTTGTTATATTAGTGGGATTTATAATATATTAAGGGGCTGTTTCACCATCCATTGATTAGCGTTAACCGACAGTTAAATGTGATGCCGTCTCCGTCTATTCGAACAAAACAAATAGAGACGTCATCACACCTAACCGCCAGTTAACACTAATCAATGTAAGGTGAAACAGCCCCTAAGCGTGGTATGTTGTATTTCGATCCAATTTATGAAAAGTGTAAACAAGACGCCATTTACCCAACCACAGACATTCAATGATGTGAAAACCTAGAACCTATTGCAAAATAATTAATCTGCGAGTTTTCCCCTCCATGATCAAATTAAACAGTCAATCGATACTTCGTTTTTTTAGCATTAGAAAAAGGGTAAACAATCTTGACGTCTTTTTATTGAAAAATGTTAAAAAAAAAAACAGAAAATATTACTTACTTTACTTAGGATACCAAAATAATGTAAATGATCATATGTCCTTGCTAATTGTTACATATTTGCTGTGACTTGTTTTTCAAAAGTATTTTTCAATAAAAAGACACGTCAAGATTGCTTCTTTCTAATGCTAAAAAAATGAAATATAGTGTAAACAAAAATCAAATAAAAATTTAAACTTAGGTGTTAACCACTTTAAGGTGCGACCAAACCGCTACTTTAAAAACGGTTACGGCACGGAATCGCAGCAGTGACGCACCGTATGCGCACCGTTTTTTTTGCATGCTTTCCACACCGCTGCTTAAAATACGTAAACGGTGCGAAATCGCAGTGACGTGCCGTAAACGTCACGACTTTTGTTCAGTAAAGACCTGAAGTTTTACGACACGTACCGTCACTGCGATTCCGTATTTTAAGCAGCGGTGTGGAGAGCATGCGATCAAAACGATGCGCATTTGGTGCGTCACTGCGATTCCGTGCCGTCACCGTTTTTTAAACAACGGTTTGGTCGCACCTTTATATCGGTAATAACTCTCTCGTTGCGACCTTCTCCTACGCTGTCTTGATAGGTGGCATTTTCACACAAAAGTGTACCCATTTTTTTTTATTTGCACAAAATATGGTTTTTCCTACTCAGAATCAAAAGCACAATCGAATCCGATGGATTAAAAAAATGTCCCAATCAAAAATGACAGTTTTGCGACGTTTTTTCCATACATTCAGTATGGGCGTTACAAAATTGACTCATAAAATTTGTATGAAAAAAAAATTTTTTTTTAAAGAAAAGGTACGCCCAGCAGGTATTGAGGCTGGAAGTAGCATAACAAAGACGAACGTTTCACTAAGTACATCTATACTCTTTATAATGAGCTGTTCTAGACGACTTCCTTAGCCGCAGTCGTCTCGAATCTTTAATAGTACATTATCCATCTACGTATCCGCTGGAATTACGCCATCGTAATAAAAGCAGTTAACTGAATTCGGTATAAAGCAACCGGTTATAGCAGGTGCTGTATATTTTTCTTTAGAGCATCGACACCGTATCGGTAGTGTTATGAAAGGATTCACGTTATACAGTGGTTTAACTAGCGAAGTAGAGTATTGATATCTTATTAAATATTTCAGAGCCAGCTATTTTATATGTCGCAGTAGTAGGTATATTGATGTACGTATCAGGGATTTTATCAAATCACTAAACAAATCTGGTGAAAAGGAAAAAAAAGGTTGCCTTTTTTATCTGACTTTGTAATTCCACTAAACAAGTTGACGGGTTTGATCAAATGACTGATTTTTCTAGGCAAGTTATAAAATGGATTCGCCATTTTAACATCCTGCGTTATTTGGTTATATCCCTTAGATATTTATTCAGCTGTGTTGGCCAGTTCCCTGTGACAATACGTAATATTAAAAGACGTAGATATATTTAAAAAATAAATAGAAAATTAGGCCTAAAAAGTCAATAAATTGGAGACACAGTCATGTGGCGCCAAAAAAATCAACCGTATGCTTTTCACAACAGGAGTAAAAGGAGATAGGTATATTGGTTAAACAAATTTTTAACCTGCCTGCGCCATCTAGTGTTGAGTAGCAGCAACTTATAAAAATTACGGTTTTACTATTATAATATTAAAAAAACACATCCAACTTAATTTATCTTCAAACTAGACAAAAACTACTAATCTAGCCGCAGACAGAATATAAGGAAGGTCTTAACGAAGTACTTAAGGGTTTTAATGACTATCCGTAATGGATGTGACGTCACATTAAATATGCAATGTTATAGGCCTCTTGCTTATGGCTTAACAAAATGCCATGGCATGATGCACAGATTTAACGAGCACAGACAACTCACTTACAGGGACTTGTACGAAGTCACATTAAGTTTAAGATTTGACGGATGGTTTGAAATTGGTTATAGTTATCAATACGGTATTTGACTATTTTGTATATGCTTTAAAAATTAAAACTACACAATGCTTTTTATCGATTAGAAAAACAATTTTTAAGCTACCTTTACAAATAACAAAGTTATAAGGTTTGAAATTCAAGATTAGACAGAGAAAGACATACTGGCATGTGACGTCACACGCCAGTACCGCCATACTTGCTGCATAGAGAAAAGCGTTTGAGAAAGAGACGGATATATAGATTTTTCAATAAATCACTATAAATCCAATTTTCAACTGATTTAAATTTTCTCTTCGCTAAACACTATCTGTTTATCTATATTTTCATAATAATATTGACATATGGCAAAATCAGAAGTTGTCAAATACCGTATTGTGTAACTCACTTTTAGACTCTCCTTAGTTAGGTACTTCAATCGAGGTAACGTATAAAAATACCATAAATTACGTTGATTGTAGAAATGACAGCGCTGGGCTTAGGAATGAACTGGAATTGTGAGTTATTATACTAATCTGCATAGTCCGGGTCTGTGCGTATATACATATATGTCTTTTCTAAAGCTGTAATAAATTAATGTTAAAAACCGCCCTGTTCTGTCAATATAACGCTACCGTGAGACAACATAGGGATAACCGTTCGACCACACTGAGAAGAGCCTTTATTAAAGTGATGTGACTATCTTGAAAAGTATTGAGCCATCTGTCTTATCTGTGGCATTCCACGGGTGACAATGCGCCGCGAAACGGTCGTAAAAGTGTAGCGTCGTGATCGCGCATGCGCGGCCGGCAAATGGTATTCCTGGCCATACCCGGGAGACGCGTGAATAGGTACCAGGAATGCATACGTGAGGTACGAGTATATCATATAGGTAGTAGGCATTAATGTTAAGAAGAAGTGAGTAGTAACATTAATAATGTTATATGAACTCACTAGATTTTGCCCGTGGCTTTGCCCGCGTGAAATTCGGTTATCGCGCGCTGTTTCCTCGGGAACTGTGCATTTTTCCAGGATAAAAAGGCCTATGTCACTCTCTGGCCTATAAACTATCTCTATACCATAAATCACGTCGATCCGTCTCTCCGTTTCGACGTGAAAGACGGACAAATTTACAAACACACACACTTTCGCGTAAATTCCGTAAAAACCGTTAATAAACATTAACTAATTCGTTTTTAAAGAATATAAAAGTCTATATTATCACTAATAATTATTGGAGTAGACACATTAAATATTAAGAAGAGTATGTTTGTTTTTTTGCAGTCTTTTTGTATTTTTTATTTCAACTCCAAACTACAAAAGAAAAACTAAGAAAAATGCAACGTTGCCAGCTTAGCAGGTATAAACTCTCTTAACTAAATCTCAATTAATAATTAGGTCAATTAGCCCTCATTGTGTACAATATACTTTATTTTTCTATACATTTTAGGCTTATTTTATATACCTACATGAATTTTAACACCAGGCTTCCATAACATTCCAGGAGCTGTTCGTCCCGATCAACACAAAGGGCGAGCTCTACGAGGTGTGTCCCGAGGAGCTGTCGCCTTCAGAATGGGACGCGACCGAGCCCACCACCCCCCCTCCCGCGGAGGCGGCGGCCCGCGCCCACCGCCTCCCTCACCTCTTGAGCCTGTGGCGGCTGCCGGCTAGAGTACGACTGTTGGCTGGCACCGTGCCTATTGAAATGGCGCACGACGTTGGAGGTGAGCAGAGTGCCTTATAGTTTATTTTCTCCTGCTCCTGGTACCTATCGGATAAAACGCACCTCCAGGATAGCGGCTGCCTAATGTGCCTAATGTAAAGAAACAAGTTTCGATGTCTCTAGACTAAGCAATAACCCCGTACGTTCCAGATGACCTGTTGCTGCGGGCGGCGACGACGGAGCCGGTGCTGGTGATGTGCACGCTGCCGGAGCCGGCGCCGGCGAGCCCGGGCAAGGCGCCGGACCGGCACGAGGCGCTGCAGCTGCTGCCGCTGGGCTGCGGCGCGCGGCTCCGGCGCACGCAGCTCGGCTTCGACTCCGAGAAACGCATGTTCCTCTCCGCGCGCCTTCAGAAAGCTCTCACCTTCTGTCAACTCAACGTTGACAACTGGATTAGACAAATCTCCTACGCCAACTCCACGGTCGTCGGCAAGAAAACTGCGGAAGACCTCATCCGGGACAACGAGCCGGTCAAATTCGAGAAAGAACGCAAGTTCACGCTCCAGGGGCTGAAGATTGATACCTCGCGCCTGTTTGGCAAGAGCGAGAAGGCGCTGAAGGACATGCCGGACGAGACCGAGGGCTCGATCATATTTTTAAGTAAAAACGAACTCGAGCACATGAACTACGACGTGTATAGCGACGACGAGGGCAAGGACGAAAAGAACGACGAGAAGACCGAGGAACAGTTTTCTAACGATAAGATGCTCGTGTTCCGGGAAGACCCCGCGCAAAAGAAAAATAAGTGGTTCAAGAATCTGAAGCTCTTAAAGAGCACGGAAAAGCTCACGGACGAGAAGATTACGACGATAGAGAACAATGAAAGATACAGAGACATCAAGGACCCGTTCGATCCTCTCGGAGAGAAACACAGCTCGATAGAGAGGTACCAGGATATGGCGAAGCTCATAGAAGACAGATTCCGAGCTTCGAGAAAGAACGATGGGACTGCCGAGAAAAGCCACTCATACAAAAGTCTCACCACGTCGTCGTCCGATATGGGCACGAGTCATTGTAGCTCCAACCCTAAAAAACCAATACTAACCAAGTCGGTGTCAGTACAGACAGGGATACCCGACAGTCCTTATACCGAGGACAGCGGCATCAACATGAAACATGGACGTAAGAACTTGAGCGTAGACCAGATCAACTATTGCGGCTCCATGGAGAGCGACGCGAGCTCCGGTAGAAAACTAAAATCGCTGGATGAAAATATGCTTAAGAAATCATCCGCTTCAAAATCGTCAACAAATCTAGAACGTAGGCAAAGGATACAACCAGACTTGATACCAGAAAAAGTCATTGCTAAATCAGAATCGTATAACCAAATTCAAAGTTGTGAAGATATCAACATGTTCGGAGCGGGGTCCCTCTACAACGACAGTGAATTTGAAATAAATTCAAAACAGCACTCTTTTATAACAGAAAAATTGTGTTCTGAATTCCATGTTAAAACTAAAAAAGTACTTAGCAAATCGACGTCTAATCTGCTCCACCCTAAGAAATCTACTGACAAGAAAGAAAGTAGCAATAGTAACAGTATGCCGACTAAAACAGAACGCTCTAACGATAGTGACAAGCTTAATTTCAGGAAAAAGATTGATAAACCCAGAGCTCCTACTCCTAAACTCGAAATTGATGACGAACTCGTCCCGATTGATATTTCCGAAGAGGAACCACAATCTCAAATTAAACTGAGAAGGTCAATATCTTCGATTCAGAAAAGAAAATTGCCTGTTATTGAAGATTTACCGTATGGCCAAGTCGCTGATGCAGTCCATGTGGAAGAGGAGACCGTAGACTCCGATGCCAGTTCTGATAACATTTATGCAGAAATATGCACTCCAAATGGCAACAAAACTAGTGAGGATGAAACTTATGACAACAATATAGACGTGTTAGCCAATGATCCAGTTATATGCAATGTTAAAAAAGAAGTCATCATTCGCAACGACGAGCGAGCGCGACAGATGATCGAGAACCAAGAAAACCCGTTTAGGCACATTGAAGTAGTGGTGATAGAAAAAACTACAGATTTCAATTTGGACAATTCGAGCTTAGCTTCGAGTGATTTGGATGACTTGGGAAGTAAGAATGATGTATCGATAGTTATAGATTCATGGGAGCGGGACAAGAGAGTCGTTGACCATTCTGATTCAAAGATACACGCAATAAGACTAGAAATAACTAGTAACATGGACGATTACCCGCAAGAAGTCGACCAAAGCTTCGAGAGAACGGAGATTCGTCTAAGTAAAAATAATTCCTTAAGTTTTAGCAACAGCATCCATTTGAATGGTACATATCCCAACGAGGCCATTTACGATACGTTGAAGTAGCTTTAAGTTGTGATTAAAGTTGACATTTCAGTAGCAATTTCGTGATTTTATAGAGTTTGCTTGTAACAGGAGCGCATGACCTTAAAAGAAGCTTTACGCAGTAATTCATGTTGCCATAGGAAAATGTTGTTTTGATTTTAAGTATGGCAATGATGTTCCATTACCAATTTATTTAATACTTCTAATGTGGTCATCACAACTCCTTTTTAAATGTTTTTTTTTTGAAATGCATTACTACTGAAATTTTCAACTACGCAAAGCACAATAATACCGTGTTTAGTCATTTATAATAGTAACTTTTAATCCGTAAAATATTACCAATTTTACCCAACTCAAAAATAAGCAAATTTCAAAGAACCTACATGATTGTAGAAGATTTTTTTTATGTACATACTTTTATTAGTACCATTGTATTTGCACGGCATTTTGGTTAATGTTGCCAGCCTAGTGTTATGTATGACTTCGAGCTATTTTGCTCGAATAAAACCAGTGTTTTTATAAGGCCATATTTAGTTGCTAATGCACGGCAATGGATCAAAAAAAAGTTTTGTTGCATGCTTTAAAAATACACTAAATAGTTTGATTGATTTAATATTTACTTCTGCATCCAGAGACATGAAAGTAAGAGCGTTATTCAGATTATCCGATCCGATATCGGTATGGACATCGATACGATATCGGGGTAAGTAAAATATATTGGTGAAACTATTTACCGGCACGGAAAATGCCGACATGGAAATACCGACCCGATATTTCGTGTAGGTACATGCCCATTCAAACTGGTGTCAAACTGACAAGAGTTTCTATGGGCGTGTCACAAAATATCATGTCAGTATTGTACGTCCGGTAAATACCTAGTGTCACCCAAATATATGAAATATGTACCTGTCTTTCAGATTATCCGATCCGATATCAGATCATATATTCATACTAACGCATTATATAACGCATTCACTGCCACCTGAATTCCACTGGTGCCACCGACGCACATGTGCGTTCAAAACGTATGAATAATTATGACAGCGGCACTGGGCGAAGTTCTGGAAACGCATATGTGCATCGGTGGCAGTGCAGCAGTGAATGCGTTACCAAGTGTAAGGGTGGTTTCAGACTAATGAGGGTTTTCACAGAGGCGAAATGTCGCTAGATGGCGTTAGTATCGTGAGATCCGTTTGACGTTTGCTCGTGATTGGTTAAAAAACTAAATGAGCCAATCGCAAGCAAACGTCAAACGTCAAATGAACCTCACGGTACTAACGCCATCTAGGGATTCGATTTGTAGCATTCGAACATGGCGGATGTAGACAATATCTAATTTTGCTGTTTCTGTTTCTTTGGCCGTGGGCGTCGTAAGAGGCGACTGAGGATATAGGTTACGGTATACCGTAGGCGACAGGCTAGCAACCTGTCACTATTGTACCGTTTTTGTCAAACTTAGAACCTAGAATCGCTAAAAGTGGCTCCGAAGCGGTTACGTTTCGTGTGCTCTGCCTATATACCCCATTTGGGAATGCAGGCGTGATGTTTGTGTTGTGTTGTGTGTTTCTTTGGCTAGTTGAAGTATAATTTTGATAGTGTTTTATGCGGCGATTAACCTTAACAGTGAACAGTGATCACGAAATTCTATATTGCTCTCGTGTCTGACATTTTTTAATGCGCAAGTTAAAATTCTGGAATTTTACTATCAAGTTGCAAAAACTACAACCACCGTACAACGTCCCTCTCAAAGAGAGTTTACTTTGACACTGGAGAATATGTCCTATTAATCAGGACAGAAAAGCCATATTTTAAAAGAGAAGAAGAAGAACGCCATCTAGTGATATTTCGCCTCTGTGAAAACCCTCATTGTACACGCGTATAAGCTCCTTTTTAAAACGGCGTGCGCGTACAGTTGCGGTTTTATTTTCTTCGAGCGTTGACGCGCTTATGGTTTTCAAATACTTAATCAAATCAAAATTGAAGACGTCTCTGGGTGCTGGAGTTAATACACACAAGAAGCAATATTTGATACGACTCTATTTCTAGGGCCGGAAGGACGTGTCAAATATTTTTGCACGCTCCGCTGTGGCAGATATTAATGCTGGTGACTGCACATTCACCAAAATCAATATCTGACACAAAAGCGTGCATAAAATATCTGATAAGACTCTATTTGTAGGGCCGGTACCTAGGACGTGTCAGATATTTTCTGGACCTATACGAAAGCAACAGACCTTACTTTAAAAACAATAGAATATGATATTTCCCACATTGCATGTAGACGCTAGCGCCTGCTATCCATACATCTTATAAAGCAAAAAAGTATAAAATAAAATTGTAAAAAATAAATTCATTAAAATTTGTATGAATTGGTGCTATATTTAGGTGCTCAAATACCCACAAGTAGCCTTAAGTCCCCCTATCACATGACAATGTAAATTAATTTGTACCATATAGGTAGTTGTAATATTATTGTACGATAAAAAATGTAAGCTCTCGAATATTAGACCTAATCGTGAAATAAAAAAATACATGAGGAAAAGTTGTTGATTTTATTTTATACTAGCACAGCACTACCTTAAGTTTTCAGGAGAAATTACAAAGAAGTTATGAACCACGCCGTTCAAAGGCATACTGCAAGACGCCATGCATGAAGCACAATACTATTAGAAAAACCAGCTTTCAAATAAAAAAAACCGCATTCAAATCGGTCCACCCGTTTAAGAGCTACGGTGCCACAGACAGACACACATAGCGGTCAAACTTATAACACCCCTCTTTTTCGTCGGGGGTTAAAAACTAAAATGTTTGCTAGAGTCCTAAAATAGTCAAAAACAACTTCTTTGATGATAGGTTGTACTATGCAAATCGAAAATACAAACTGAGACATGGATGCACAGAAAAACCAGAAAAAGAGACCAGCGCTGGGAATCGAACCCAGGTCCTCAGCAATCCGTGCTGCGTGCTATAACCCCTACACCACCGCTGGACAGGAATCTAGACACGAATTTTTCCTATGCATACATATCTCAAAGGTTGCTTATTTCTACTACGCTACTTAAGCAACAGCACTAGCGACATCTATGTTTCGTCCAGAGACGTCACATAAAAAACTAAAAAAAGTAACAACAACAAGTAAAAATTTGGAGTCGAAATAAAAAATACAAAAAGACTCCAAAAAACCAATCATAATGTACTATGCAATTTTATAGTAGGTACAGTCGCCTTTCGATAATTCGGAGCGGCGAAGGCGGTCAAAAATAACGGAACACACTTATTATTAAGGTATTAGAGTTCTGCATCTGTATAAAGAGTCTTACTTAATAAAAATTTGAATTCATGTTTTGATATTTTTGATCACCTTGGCCGTTCGAAATATCTGATGGCAACTGTACATCATAAGCATTTATTTTAAGGCCAGTCCAACTGCTGGACAAAGGCCTCTCCTCTTGACTCCAATCTCCCTATACAGTTACATCCGGCTACTCCTTCGGTTCTCATTTCACTGCCTCTGGCTGCCACTGCTGGCAGCGGTACACAAAATATACCTAGGCTAAGAGATCCATACTAATAAATGCGAAAGTGTGTTTGTATAATTGTCCGTCTTTCACGTCGAAACGGAGCGACGGATCGACGTGATTTTTGGCATAGAGATAGTTTATGGGCCAGAGAGTGACATGGGCTACTTTTTATCCCGGAAAATGCAGTTCCCGAGGAAACAGCGCGCGATAACCGAATTCCACGCGGGCAAAATCTAGCGAGTTCATAACATTATTAATGTTACTACACACTTCTTCTTAACATTAATGCCTAGGTACTATAATGATATACTCGTACCTCACGTATGCATTCCTGGTACCTATTCACGCGTCTCCCGGGTATGGCCAGGAATACCATTTGCCGGCCACGGTTGGCTTAAGGTATAGAAAAAAAAAACTATGTTAAGAGACAAATATACTGTATTTACTCAAATAAATTACAATTAAAAATATAACCGCCGAGTCTCTAGTTTCCTAGTGACGGGAAATTTCATTCTACATCGGGCTATTTCATAAAAACCAGTTTAAAACAGTCGCATATTGCTTTGTGCGTCAAATTAATAAAAAAAGGAATGAATTTGTCGAACATTCGTACACTAAATGATTTTTTTTACAATATACAAGAATATAGTTCGTACATATTTCAAGGTTGAGATTATATGTATTAAAACTGCGCTTACTTACTGAAGAATAATCATCAATAAGGGTATAGAAGTGTCACTTCTTTATGTCACGCGGTAGGAACCGCAATGAAAGTGAAAGATAGGGCTGCCAACGCAGGGTTATCAACTGCTTAAAAAAGTGACACCCCAATTCTATCGTTTATTATTCTTATAAAGTTATAACTTAACAATAAGTGATGCAACTTTGGAAGTTACACAGAGAGACGCGCAGTTGTAAAGTTTGTACACGCTGTAAGATCAACAGGGTGTACAAGTTTTACCATTCATATCACATTAACTATGGTTTAGTGGCTTGAGCAGTTTCTAAGGTAACCGGACACTCAATATTACGTAAATCCAAGTTACCGCGTAACCTAATTTTTAATTTTTGGGATAAGAGATAAGATAAAAAAAATTGGAATGATTGAGTCATTAAGCACCTTCGAAGATGTATAACTAAGTCAGTCTAAAAAAAAAAGACATCCCAAAACAAAACATGCCTTCTTTTAGTAAGAAAAGATGGCCGACTTAATAACAAGTCGCTAAACGTCACTGTTAAGAATAGTTCCTAAAACCACCGCAGGGAATCTCAAGTAGCGCCACCGTCGCATCAATACAACACTAGCGCCACTTTACGGTTAAAATCGAAACTACGCACCTAAGTACTAAACATTTACGGTGATGGTAGTATTCTAGCTTTAATTAAATGAAAACGCCTGGTGGAGTATCATAAATAAAGATATCCTAAATGTGAGCAGGCGATGAAACTACTCAAGCCACGGGGTGGGGTTGTGTCTAGGCCAATCGGATGGACTGAATGATCTGGAATATAGCGGAGCCACACACTACGAAGATGAAGAGAGCTAACAGCCACGGTGCCACTGGGTATTGGTCTTCCTTTTCCTGAAAAAGGAGAAAAAAACAATGTTAACCCAGTGTTAGCATGATAAAAATTCCACTGTATCTCGTGGAATACGGTTTCTACTTTTTTTTATTTTGCCATAAAATTGGATTCACAATTTTTATTTTCTATCTGTCAGTTCTCATTTTTTATTTACTTATTTAGATTACTTTAGAATATGCATACATTGATCATAAAAAAAAGATAAATACTTTGAAGATATGTTTGTCAAAGTGTTATAATTTAAATATTAAAATAATTACAACATTTGTATTTAAAGTAATTCTGAACCTTGACAAAATCAACAAAATAATGCGCAGTTTATTTCCAATAACTCTAAAAGATTTGCAAAATGTAATCTTAATAATTTGCTATAAAGGCGATAGTTTGAAACATATGTCTTCAATGTCACAGGTGGTTGATAACAATGCACGTGTTATAATAAATATTATTACTTCTCGCGTGTTTACATATAATTAAAATATCAATGATAAATTTTTAATATTGCTCGCTTACTTTGCAAGCCTCATATTTACCAGCATTGCGTAGTTACAAAAGGAACAGTGAGACGATTGTCATAAGGTTGGTTTTGAAATTGCGTCATTGAGTAAGATAAGAGATTGAGAAAATGAATTAATGTCCCTGACTACAGTTGTAAAGTGAAGTTATATTGCTACTCAATGTTTTCCTTTGACCATTTTCCCACTTACGCATAATTGGTCTTATCTTCAAAACCTTGAGAATTTTTATTAATAATACCTTTTTTTCACAAAATTTTTGCGACTGAATGTAACTGGGAATAGCTTGGGAATAAACAACTTGGAACAGTCTAAACCCCCCCTCGAAAGAAATTGTCATTTCAGTTCAATATTTTTTTTTATTTGACTGGATGGCAAAATTGGCAAACAAGCAAGTGGATCTCCTGATGGTAATAGATCACCAGCGCCCAAAGACACCTGCAACACCAGGGGGATTGCAGATGCGTTGCCAACCTAGAGGCCTAAGATGGGATACCTCAAGTGCCAGTAATTTCACCAGCTGTCTTACTCTCCTCACCAAATACAACAGTGCAAGCACTGCTGCTTCATGGCAGGAATTGCGAGCAAGATGGCGGTAGCAATCCGGGCTGACCTTGCACAAGGTCCTACCACCTGCAATATCTGGCAACTAAAAAACCATGACTTGAAATGATATTAATTGTATTCATTGTTGAATGACAAGAATCGATGCTGAAACAAAAATACAGTTAAACTAGTTTGCTAATGTCTTGGAACTTGAAACAAAAGATTGTTTTTTTTTTCTCATTTGCATCTTCAGGAAAACAAATAAAACCGACAAGTCCTCAGCGACATAAACATTATAGTTGTACTGTATCGTTGACTTTGGTGCTGATCGGTTTCTTTGGTGATATTCAATGAAAAGATTAATGATAGTTCAAAGATGAATCGAGATGATTACCTTGGTGGTTTTGGGCACGTTGCCACGCTGGGTGATGTTTTTGCTTGCGATCTCGTTGGCAATACGCATTCTCTGTTTTGGCGCCATTTTGATTGGTTATCAGATATATTTGTCCTGTAATACAAAAAAGAAAACATTCAAGTTCTGATATTGGAAGTGTTTGGAGACTTATATCAAACAGTGGATCTTTAACTGTTAAACAACCTTAAACTGTTTTTGAGAGTTATTTAATTTTAATTGTTGCACAGCAGACAATTTTAATAATAACCTTAATAATCAGTGTAAAGGTGTTCAATTTTTTTAACTACTTACATACCTACATGAAATAGTTTTGCAATGACTAAATATTGCCTTTTATTGATAAAGTTAATGTGTTATGTGTTTAAATACCTAGCAATTACTAATGAGCTACCTAATAATAGGTTTAATAATTTGATTACATAAATAATAATAAAAATGTAGATGTTTTTCTTACTGCTTTCAAAGCAGCGTTTTCGAAATAAGACTGCTGATTTTTTTATGTAATTAAAATTTTACGTAATACCAACTGGTTATAAAATTAAAATATTGCTGTCCCCCCGATATTGTTGTTAACAGTTTTGACTATAGTTTTCATCATCATCATCTCAGCCGTAGGACGTCCACTGTTGGACATAGGCCTCCCCCATAGACCTCCAACGGTAGTTTTAATAAGTTATAAATATCAGTAATTAAATAATTGATTGATTGATGGTCTTTCCGAAAGCGCTGGTAGTTTAAAAAATGATGTGTAAAAGTGCCCATTGCGGCCTATTTACTGAATAAATCATTTGAATTTGATTTACAAGCTACTTCACTGAGGTCTATATCAAACACATTGTGAACCCCCAATATTGAAAACAGCAATTAACTAATTAGTGATTTATAGATGCAGTAGCAATACTAATTTACATAAAATTAGTGTAAACATGGAATACAACTACAACAATATGGATTCACAATGGACAGTGGTATTTTCCCTAAACATGAGTCATACAATTTATTTTGTTTAATTTGATTAAGTATGTGTAGAGAAATTAAGTACAAGAAGTACAAGTATAATGAAGTTTATTTTGAGTGAGATAAAGCATCTAATGACATTTCACAGATAAAAAACTACGATAAATGAAAGGAGTTTAATGAGTGCAAGTATGTGGGTAATCAGTGGGAATTATAGATGAAGGCCTTTGAGATAATAGAATTAATTACTTACGAATAACAAACGCTCTTCTACCCCGCAAATACTTACGATGTAGGAATCGTAAAGATGTAGAAATAAAAGAAAAATACGAAAGACGTCATCAAAATCATGTTTACCCAGATGTTTGAGAAAGTTAACTCAGTACATTTGCCACGAGTCATTTATATCAATTTAAACATGGAAATTGCATGAGACGCACTTTCACGGTGTTAATGAGTACGTTAAAGCAAATCAACCGTTACTATCGGTAAAATATTCTAGATTTTACGTCGGCGAGACGCGAAATATGAAAAACCATCGACACTTTTGCGCACTTCAGTTCTGTTAGCTACAAAATGTACTGACACCAAAACACTTACAAATAAACATAAATAAATGGTAATAAAAATGATATACTCACAATTAAACCCTAAAATTAAGTGTGCCGAAGCGCACAAGTCTCGCTTGTTTGACACGTATGTAAAAAGTGAAATGGAAATGTCAACACGTCGCGTTTAGACGTCACGGTGGCAAAAGCGTGAATTTGGCGTGAATAGACACGCGTCAGTTAGGTGTTACAAGACTAAATAAAAATAACTAACAAGAAACAAAAATATAATTCGTATAAAATATCAATTAAACTTGCAGGAAATTGAAATAAACGAAAAGTTGTTGTATTGTACTATAAACTAACTGAAATTTGTTTATTCACTACATTTGATTTTAAATAGAAGCACTCGATTGTTAGCGACATCTATTAGCAAGTAGATAAGTTAATTTAGTATCCTGTATCCTATTCGTCTATAGATGGCTCTGTAATCAAACTTACTTGCGACATCTAGCGGCTACACGAGAACTATTTAGTTGTTTTATTTTTATTATAGATGACGTTGTTATTAAAAATCACAATTAGCTTTGTAACTCCCGTTAGATGGCGCTTATTTAAAAATTAAGGGGCAAATACACTGTCACTTAGTCGTGCGTCGTTCGTTTGTAATTTTGCTGCTACATGCGGCGACCGCAAAAGAAACACGGTAGTAGGTAAAGGACGCCTAAGTAGTTTGACAAGTTCGGCGACCGCGTTAGGTGAACGACTCAACGTAATTGCCCCTTTACCTATTTATTCTCTTGTGCAGTTGTGCTCACTTCTCAGTTCACAGCCCATTTACTATAAGTAATTATTTTTACTCAAACATAAAATGCTTTTCTAGCACCAACCATGATCCAAATTAGTCTTGTGAGAGTACATCAGATTTATACTTATTAGTTTTTGAAATACTTAGATCTGATGTTTTTATGCAAATAAATGATTTATGATTTATGAATTCATGTGATCATAACATAACGGCGTTAAAGCGCCATCCTGTAGGTAGATACAGTCTGTTTCCATTGATTTTTTGTAGTTACCTAAGTTTGTAGTTTTGGTTAGGTACGAACATACACTAAAAATGTAATAATTGGTAAACGAAAGAAACCAGGACAAATTGCTGTTACCTAACTATTTTGTAAATAAATACTGTTATAAAACGCAGTTAAGTTTCACTAATTTTACTTTAGCTTAAGTGCTTTTTTTCGGTAGGTACCTACCTACACAACTTATCAATCTACAACCTATCCAACCTAGGCACTTACTACCTACTCACTTCCAGAGTGTAGAATCCCTCCCAAAAAATAAACGTAGGTAGAAACAAAATCGAATCTTTATTCCACGAATCAATAACCTCTCATCTCATTGATTGATCGTCCCATTCCGGCTCCTTCAAGACAACAATAAAATCTTTAACAAAGAACAGAGACAAACATAATTCCAAGGATGGCAAGGACATGACATCAGACGAGCCAATCACGGCTCAAGATTATCCTTGAAGGGTGATCCTGGGTCGCTGATTGGTGGAAAGAGATAACGCCTCGCGAGCGGGAACGCCTACAATAGAATCCATTTAAATTTGAATATCGAAGGGAGAAACGTGAAATTGAGTGATAGAAATACTCGCCCTTTCGTGGAAATTGTTCTGAAGTGGATGTTAATAAAATGGAGGCAAAATTTTGTTTGCTCAAATGCGTCATGAATTCGATATTGTTTTACAGTTTGTGTAAACATGTTTTGTGCGAAAATAACAATGGCGGAATTAATTAAGCTTCTACCAACCATAATACCTGCTTCTAAAAGGTTGATAAACACAAGCTTACCTACTCGTAGTAGGTAGATATAGATGCGAGTAGCTTTAGGTGCAGCCGTCTGTACCTGTACCTAAAGTGGTTCCTACTAATGCGTGACATGATTGAAATGAGAAACATCCAAAAAAATCTACTAAATTTCTTAGCAAGGTAGTACTTGTACTTATCTAGCTAACTACTGAAGATCTACTTAACTAAATAGATATAGGTACCTAGGGGAAGGCAGCCTAAAGCGGGTAAGCGCTTTTACACAGTAAGTATAGTAACAAACATTAGTGTCAATGTGTGCATGCGTCGCGAGTGACCGAAGGAGCATTAGTTTCAACCACTTCCACTCGGGCGCCACGGTCGCGTATTGGTTAAGCTAAATGCAGCAAAATATTTTCGGTGGTTTTACTAAAAACCAACAGGATAAAGTGTCTTCTGATTAGTGAAAAATGTTCATAAGTATTCTGATGTTACTATCACGGTATCAATTTAGTATTATTTAACTTTGAAATGAGATAAAAAACCGGCATGATTTTGCTTTCATTTTGAAGTTATTATTACTCGATAAAAAAGTGCGCTCTTGGGCAAAGCGGGTAGGTAAGTACCCGCTATAAAAAAATCAGGTTATTTTTAGACAGTTACATACATAAAATACATTTGTATGGATAGATATATATACTTAAAAACATATTGCTTTTGAGTGTCACCCGCATTGCCCAAGGCTTTTAGGCCCCTACTCGGGCAAAGCGAGTTTTAGAAGAGGTTTTTTGTTTTTGTTATTTTATAAAAACTTAATAAGAAATACCTATAGAAGTTGTTTTATTTTCAAGTAGGTACGATAAATAACCTACCAAATGTTGTAAAATACCTTTACATAATTTGGTCATAATCAGTTTTGTACCCAGCACCTTAGCTGCACAACGCACATTTTTAAGTTAATAGGTATAGTAATTTAGGCCGTAAATTAAGAACTTACCTTGGTTTTAATGGCTGCAGGCGTGTGTGGCACACAAACACACATACTTTCAAATTTATAATATTAGTATGGATTATACGTTTAAGACATAGGTAAAGTGAGGTTGACTTGCCAATCTCGCAAAAACTGTCTTAGGTACTCAAAGTTTACTTAAATCCTAAAATAATATTGACAACGGGCAGGTTAGAAAAAAGCACAACGGGCAGAAAGTAAAAGCACGTAAAAGTTTGTCTCTGAGGGCGCTTTACTTGACCCTTTTTTTTATTGCCGCCGCGAATGTAACAATAGGTTAACCCGTTTAGCAGCAAAGAGTTGTACCTAGTGAGAGTTTAAATTAAATACGTGTAAGGTTAGGTAGCAGTGGCGTACCCTAAATGGCGTACCTCGTAAATTCGAAGTTCGTGTCGTACCGTCCCTCTCACTCTCGTATTCAATAATATAAGCATAAGTGGGACGGTAAGATACGAAGTTCAAATTTTGCATTTCAGGGCGGGGTATGTTGAGCAAGCGGGTAATTTGAGCATTCGAAATATCTCCAAAACTAAACACGCGACTTTGGAACATCAAATGGCGGAAAGTGAGGTCCGGGGGAGGGGAACGTTGGTGACACGCGTCATTTGTTTTTTTAAGAGTTAAAAAGTAAAAAAAGTTAACTGTGGTTATCGTACCAATTTTATTATAACCTAATATTTAATAAAAAACTTGGCAGGGGGCTAGTTGGCCAGTTTTTGACGGGGCAAGTGGAGCATTACTAATTGAACTGATTACATGTTCGTTGCAAAGAAGTAAAAAAATCTTGTTTGTTGATCGCATTATAGTCTAATATTATGATAATAGTAAGTGTTAATTACATTATAATTTGAAGTTTATCTACATACTAGGTACCATGACAGGCAGTTCTTGAGTCCTAACTAATGAAACGTGATTCCGGGGTCAAAAACTCCGTTAAAATATGTGATTAAAAGACTGACTGTATAGTTTCTTAGTATTAAAGAAATATAAGCAATAAATAATGATGATTTAACTATTTTTCTTCATACAACTCTCACCTTGCTCACCTTACCTCATATATTTCCGGCGAGAACCTGTAATTGGCTTTATGTATCTGTTGTTATTTTTAATCAGTATTTTTTAAGCTGTAGTTCTCCAGAATAAATAAAAAAATAAAAAAAATATACATCAACCTCACCTCAATAGTCCTTCAACCACTAATACCTCAATAGTACCTCAATAGTGAGGTAAGTTGAGCATGTTTACCTTTGTTCTAGCTCGATATCTGATATGCCGACGTTTCATGATATGCCTTGAAATTTCATGATCTGCTTAAACGTCACTAGGCAGATCGTTAAACGGTGAGTTTTGAATGATGTGTCGGATGTCCCTTAGCCAATTCATGAAATGGCGCCATTTCACGTTATGAATAGGAATTTCGTGATCGGGCGGAATTTACGATCGGCCGCCGACATATAGGTACATAGGTAGCAGATGGAAGACCTTCGTTGCCAACAGGCCTTATTGTACCTACCTGCTGGGGTCAACGAGGCGCAAAAGCTCCTTAAAAGCATACGGCGGAGATCGCAATCACGATGACAAAGATTAGATTAACATCTCTGTTGTCAGCGATGCAATTGTTGCAGATGCATTGTTTAAGTTTAAGTAAGTATTTATCGGAGCCTGTATTTAGGCTTGGCTTGGGTACTTAGCACTGTTTCATTGTAAATAAATAAATATCATGGGGTACTTGACACCATTGTTCTAGTCCCAAACGAAGCAAAACTTGTACAGGCTTCTACTATGGATACTAGGCAACAGATAAACATACTTATATAGATAAATACATACTTAAATACATACTAAACATCCAAGACCCGAGAACAAACATTTGTATGATTCATACAAATAGGTCTCTGCCCCGGCCGGGAATCGAACCCGGGGCCTCAAATTTTGTAGTCAGGTTCTCTAACCACTTGGCCATCGTCGGCCAATTGTGCTGAGTGTGTTGTGTCTTTTAAAATTAAAGTTGAGCTATCGTCAGTGTCAGTAGGCACCGACCTTATACTTTCGTTTTTTTTAGCATTAGAAATAAGGTAAAAAATTGTTTATTGAAAAACGTTTTAAAAAAAACAGTAGGTAACTATTATTTATGATACCAAAAGAATGTAGTTGATCATATTTCCTTGCTAATTGTTACATATTTGCTGTGACTTATTTTTCAAAAGTGTTTTTCAATAAAAATACAGGGTTACCGTCTTTCTAATGCTAAAAAAATTTAAATATACCTAGGCATTAGGTAGGGTAGAGCAACCTATACTACCCAAAAGAAAATAGAGGCCACGTGGGTTTCATTGGTAAAACGAAAATATTAATAAATAAACATTCTTTGTCACGAAATAGTTTTGTTAATATTTAGCACTGAATAGATATTTTAATAGATGCCTACAACATAGGTACCTAGATAACACATTACAAATAAATACTTTTCATTAAATTAAATGTACCTATCAGATACGAACTCCTCATTTTATTTTACCGGTGAAACCTAAGTGGCCCTTAGTTTCTTTTGACTAGTAGATAAACTTACAATACAATACAATACAATAACTCTTAACCACCAACACAGTAAGCAGTACAGAAAACACAGGTTTATACCTACATAGAGATTTTTCTAAGGTAAGCAATAGGCCTTATTGCTTCAGAGCGATCTCTCCCAGGCAACATTTACAATAAATTTTTATACTTAACATTATTATTTCGATAATAATTCACAGTTTCCCACATTCAACGCCAACATTGTGTAAACCGTACAAAAACAACCCAAACCAAGGCCCCGAATACCATCCCATATTTACTACTTATATTAACTTACCTATTTTTACCACAATCCGCGTAAATCATCACCACATCTCGCACATCGCTGGTTCACAATGCGCACCATCATTCTGCTGCGCGCGTGTGGTCGCCTGCGCACGCCAGGCTCCGACGGGGCAGAAGGCAAAACCGCGTAACGAGAGGCAAAAAAATAAGATTTCATATTTTGATGGGTCAGATAACGTTTTGCACGCACGTTGTGTTGACGTTACTACAAGAATGTTTGGGTTAGTTCATTTCGTCTGAAAAGCAAATTAGCAATTGGCAAGTAGCAAGTGGTCCAAAATTCTTTGACTCAGTCGATGAAGCTTCGCGAAGCTCTGATTCCGCGTGACGGAGTCGCTTCGCGCCTTGACGCTACTCTAACCTAGCATACGTTTTTTTTAAGTTTTGGAGAAAAAAAGGTTAATATTTACCATGGTAGATTCGTAGCCCGAAACATGTCGAGCTTAACAAGATTTAAGACGTGAGTTATCTGAGTATATTTCACAGTGAGTGATGCAGTATTTTCATGTTCAAATGTTTCACCTACCTAATGTTAGGCAGTGTACATGAATGTCATGGAAATTAATGTAATTTGATTTAATGTAATAATAATACATCTTATCTGCTTACTACCATAGTCTCATAAGAATATTGTATACACTAACAATACTTGGATCTACTCAGTTATCCGAAAATAAATTATTTTGATTTGATTTTATTTTGATTAGAAAGTTCGGGCGTGACGTGACGTGACGTCGTGACCATACCTACCTATCTGCATCATTTTTTGTTTAATTAACAAAAACAAAAAAAAACGTGTCCTATGTTTCCTTAATGTATCCTAACAGACAAATTAGATTATTTTACATATCGAAAATACAAACTGAAATATAGATGCATAGAAAAATCAGAAAAATAAGACCAGTGCTGGGAACCCAGGTCCTCGGCATTCCGTGCCACGTGCTATACCACTACACCACCACTGGACAGTGATACAGACACGAATTTCTCCTATGCACCACATATCTCAGCTTGTTTGTTTTCTTATTTAGTCACTCAAGCAGCGACACAGCGACATATCTATGCTGTAGCCCTCATCGAGAAACTTTCAGCACCCCATTGGAACTAACCGCTCATCCGGGCAAGAGATGTCGCTATTAAGCAATCAAATTAAGATTGTTTTTTTTTAGTCTTTTTGTATTTTTTATTTCAATTCCAAATTTTTTGTTACTTTTACGGTCATCCCGTAAAACCCATATCGAAAATACAAACTGAAATATAGATGCACAGAAAAACCAGAAAAATAAGCACCAGCACTGGTCTGGACCGTAAAAGTAACAAAAAATTTGGAATTGAAATAAAAAGTACAAAAAGATTCCAAAAAAACCAATCTTAGATTATTTTACGCCACTAGCCTATTATTTTTAAAATCCCTATGTTGTACCTACTTTACGTTTGTACGTTTACGTACACAGGTTGCCGAAGTCGTATTAGTATTTACTGCACCTAATTGCATAATCTCGCAAAGCCCGCCTTACCCCCGCATGCCTGCACACAAATACGCAATGGTTTAAGTCCTTACAAACCTTTCATACAATTTCGATTTCAATGTCCTTAAGTCCACAATGTCGCCGCTGTATACGGGTGCAACTGCGCATGCGCGGTCAAGTGCGAGCGAGAATTTGGGAGAGGAGATACTGTCTAAGTAAACACCTATATTCAGGAAATACAATCTTCAATACCGAATTGACCGCCTGTAAGCGCCACTAAGTAGGTAAAAAGTTAGGTTCCATTCATATTCATATTTCCTGAATTTTACAATCTTAACACGATAAATTACAAAACATAATTTACCCTCCACACAAAAATTCTAAAACATAGTACGTCCATTTTTATTTGGAACCAGCCTGCTGCCCGGGACTCCGTCCGCGTAGATTTCGTATATCGCTATCCCGCGGGAGACTTTCGCATAATAATTCCAATCCAACAACAACAAAATAATCCAGAAACTGTACCGCACTATTTCCCACTGCCCATTGCATTGCACCTCAAGTCCCAATCATTTTCCTATGTCCCAATCCTTGTAAAAACTGGTTCATTGTATTTGGCGCCAAGTCTCGCGTCGTGCGCGCGCGCCGCTGCAGTAATTGAGATCCTCCATAATGGTGCTTCATGTGTCCTTCACTGGAAATCAAGTGAAGCAAAAAGCAACTTGAATGTCTACAATAGACTTGAAAGTGAAGCACTTTTGCTTTTTTATTTCTCTAATTATAAGAAAAAAACTTTCATTTCACGACGAAATTTCCCAATGTTTTCTCGAGATAGTTTATTATTTTTTATATACTCGTATATTTTTTGATAATTCTTAACGGGAAAAGCGTGAAGGGGTTTGTTGACAGCCGCAAGATCGCTAGATGGCGTCAGCATCGTTCATTTGACGTTACAGTTTTGCTTGCGACTGGATTTGGATTGGATCATTTGCTTACCTATTTAACCAATCACGTTCTATTCAAATTCAATTCACGTTCTATTTAACCAATTGACGTGACCATATAAAATATTAAAGTAGTGAAACGGACGCTACGATACTAGCACCAATTAGCCTGTCACGGAAATACTTATTAAATACAAAAATCAGAAAGAAAAAAAATCTGAAGTTCGATATACTTTTTATTACTGTCCATATGACCGGGCCACATCGGGTGACTGGCGACCACAACCCGGAAGACGAAGCGTTGGCTAGTCTCACACTATGGTGGATGTAACTGGCAAGCTGTCGTTCATTGTGGCATAGGTTTGTCAGATAATTTTCACAAACGCAATTCTTCTGATTAGCGAATTTTCACATCGCGGTTTTTCCATGTAGCAATTTTTCATGAAGCGTTTTTTTATGTTTGCGTTTATTTTTTTAGCTTATTTTACCAGTCGATTATTTTATTATTCGCAACTATAATCAGTATAAAATAGTTCGGTTTGTTGATATTTTACTCGAAATCTTTAATCAACAAACCGTTACCCATTAGTGTCCACATTATTACTATTATTACACATCAATAGGTAGGTTAGGTCCGTAAGGTATCTTCAGATGTCCAAAGGGCAGAACGCCCAGAAACAGGAGCCCCGCCAAGCGGGGCTCCATCGACATAATTAAGGCGTGGGTTGCCTAATGCTGCTGAAAATATATGCGACTGACAAAATAATCTACTGGTAAAATAAGCGTAAAAAATAAATAGACGGAAAAGTAAATTTGCGATCGTGAAAAATCGCGATGTGAAAATTCACAGAAAAAACGCGTTTCAGAAAATTATCTAACAAATCTGCGAAAGTTTGTAAATCCGTTTTATTATTTGTTACTCCATCACTTCAAAACCGCTGAACCGATTTAGATGAAACTCGGTACACAGACAGTTTGAGTCCCGGGGAAGGACATAGGATAGTTTTTATCCCGGGAAATCGCATAGTTCCTACGCGGACGGAGTCGTGGGTAACAGGCTAGTCGATCGTTAATAAGAAAGAGGCGCCAGTCAGCGAGAAGTAAAGCATACCAACAATTACTCCACTCATGCACATCCCGTAAAAACTGCCTCATTGTGTTCGGCGCCAAGCCTTGCGTCAAGCACTTGCGCTGCTCTGCACAACATAATTGAGATCCCAAGCACAAGTGTCCTTCACTGAAAATCATGTGGCATTGTGATGTATTTAAGACGAAATGCGATATCGTAGAATTGTCTACGTAATTCGATATCTACGGTTGTATGATTACAATTGAATCTTCTGTTGAAATGCCCTGATTTGATTTTATCGTCTTGTTTTATTGGTATTTCTAATTGTGCAGACAAATATGTACCGACTAATACAGTTAAAGTAGTTGAAGATATGGGTCTATAGCTAAATACATAGTGATTCTGGAGATGTGAGCAGGATCAACCCCACCAAGCCCACCAAGGATTCAGTTAATGAAGGCTAATATCGTATGTACCAGTACCTACCTATAACGTTTTTTTTATGTTGAATACAAAAGTAAATATTAAATTATTTACTAGGAGTAGTACATGATCACTGCAATTAAGGGTATGGGGGTTATACTTAAAATACGATTTTGAACGATCCATTATCGATTACCCAGTATTAAGGAACGTGATTTTTGCATTAAGTAGGAATTTTTATGAATAGTTTATACATCCAAAGTGGCATAGGCTAGTCTATGAGGAAAAAAACTAATGATTATTATCTTTATCAGCTTATTATGAGCACCCAACTTATTACAGCTTTCTAGTAATAAAACTCTTAACCCTTTCGCTTTGGACATTTTCCCTACGGAAACCTAATAAACCATTCATCAAAATATAATAGATTTTTCTTTGACATTAATAACACTTGCTCTAAGACAGATACTTTCTCTACATTTGCGGCTGCTAAATTTGTCTGTGTGTAATTATCTAAACTGGCAGAGACCAGGATAGCAGGGCGGGCTAGGTAACCCGATACTCCGCCTCCCCGGGACGGGGCAACGCGGAACGTATGCCCGCACTCGCTCAATACTCCCGGGATGCCCGTGGACGGTGGCAATGAAGATGGAACAAAGCATGGATGAAAATAGAATAAATTATAAATATCACGGGAACGATTGACACCAATTGATCTTCTCCCAAACTAAGCAAAGCTTGCACTATAGCTACCTACTAGGCAACGGATAAACATAAAATTACATATATAGATAATTTATATAAATATATACTTAACTAAATACAATTTTAAACGCCCATGACTCGAGAACAAACATTCGTTCTATTCACACAAATATCTGCCCCGGCTGGGGATCGAACCCAGGCTCTACCTTCATAGTCAGGTTTTCTAATGACTTGGCTATCCGGCCGTCTTCCTATGAGACTACCTCTAGATTAAGTAATTTTAAATTAGACATACAAATTTTACAAAACATCCCGATCGCACCACCACCCTACACTCCTCAAACTAACCTAGTTGAATGCTGCAACAAAACCATCACAAAAAGCCAAAGGAAAATTCACAAAAAAAAACCCCGCTGGTTCCATAGAGCAATGGCCGCCGCAAGGTGCTGATCCCATACAATCACTTATGCAATTGTTTAAACAATGCCAGTAATAAAATATCGGGTTACCCCCGAATTAAATGAGCATCCTTCGTGTACGCGGGGTATAGGGGTGGCCGATGTGCATTTATGCAGGAATAATGATGGTAGAAGTTGCTGGTGCCCCCGTGTTATTACATTTTGGGTTGTATATAACCGAGGGCAATTTAGCCCTAGTGATTTTAAATCTCTGGTATTCCTAGTGTGTTAAATGTAGTTTAGACGATAATCTTATTTGTCTTTTACTTTGAGGGCAAAATTAATCGAATTTAATATAAAGTTGGTCGCTGGGCTGGCCTTTGCATTTCTTACGTAAAAAAACATGCGAACCAAGTCATTTTTGCGGGATAAAACTATCCTTTCCTTTTAGGTCTCAAACTACCTCTGTACTAATTCAGTTCAGCAGTTTAAGCGTGAATAGGTCCAGACAGACAGATAGACAAAGATACTGCCGCGGCTATAATATTAGTAAGGATAAGGATTAAGGCGCTTTTTTTAAGCTCGCGCATTATTTGTGCTCCTGTTATTACTTATTTGTTATTATATAAAAGCGTATTTTGACAATGTAATGCAAGCATGCAAGGATGCAAGGAATGTATTTGTCGTGTACCAATAGAAATGTTTCCACTAGAGCTGTGCTATGCGATGATAGGTAAAACACATTCGCACATCCCTGGTGGAAACACAGCCTTAGTCTTAAGTCAATTGTTATTAACATACCTACTCATCCAGTCCGATTTTTTTTATTATTAGTCCTATGGCAAATTGACTTGAGCCTTCAAAACACAAGCAGACGCGGCCAGCGCCAATTTTTTCCAACATTCCTATCTCAATGTTTATCTTAATCCTGTCTCGACTGGCCCAGGCGCACGTTGGTAGCGAACACGGTAATCTGCGCCAGCGCATTCAACCGCGGGCGCCGTCTACCTGCACTTGATTTCACTTTTACATCAAAAAAATGGCGAGTTGTTGGTAAAATAATAGAGTAATCTGGTTTTTGGAAAGAACAATAAATATCGCGGAACACTAAATATTGATACTGGTCCCAAAGTAAGCAGAAACTTCTTTAAATTTAAGAAGCTTAAGCAACTCTGCTTACTTTGGCACTACTTTTGCTACTTTTGCTGCTTCTTCTCAGCAGAGGTTTTTCCGAACCAGTGGTAGTTTTTTTTTGACATTCATAAGTGCTTGTTATAGCCTAAATTGAATAAAGATGTTTTGACTTTGACTTTGACTAGTGTCAAGTGTCCCGTACTAATTATAAAATCTAAACCTTACAAAAAACTAATAAAAACCAAAAGAAATCTAGTCTACAACTCTGTAAATTAAATTAAACTTCAACAGTCGGTGCCAATCACTAGGAATTTTTGAGCTGATCACGATTTTGTATCAGTCGGGTTTTTTTCATCCTTAAAAGACGAAGCATAAACGCTGCAGTACTTTGCGCTTTTTGGTGCACTTGACCACGCACGCGCAGTTGCACCCGAATACTATTGGCGACATTGTCCACTTCGAAACACATTGAAATCGTATGAAAGTGTTTTTGTACAGACATATTATTATGTAATGGCCGAAAACCGTGAACAATGAGTTAATGCAGCATAGATCATGCATTCAAGTTCAGCCATGTGCACTTTGGATGCGTATTTTCATCATCATCATCATCATCACAGGTAGGTACATATTCCACTGGTGGGTGGGTGAGGTTGGTCCCACCGAAAAACAGCGTTGCGGCTTGCGGTTTTTTTTAAATTATCATTGTTTGTAATGTATTTTTCTGCATATCGAATACAGGGTGTCTGCAACATGGGGCTTCAAATTTAAGGTTTAATTCTACTCACAAAACTAAACTACTTTTTTTGTAACATTTTCTAGAAACTTAAATTTAGATCATAGGAGTATTTATTGGTCCTCAAAGTTTAATTGCTAAATCAGTGTACCGGAAATGGCGGTGTTGTCGCTGTCTCTTGGTACGGGGGCCTTGAAATAATTTTTGACATTTATTTGACATATCTAAGATTGTTTGTCATGTGTTTGTCAATTTAGTATTGTATCGCATACATTGAAAATTACATTTAATTTGTATGAGAAAAAAATAAAATTAACAGTGGTCATATTTTTTTAAAGTAGCAGAACAAAAATAGCTCAGTTATGCGACTAGAATCGAACCCTGGTAAAGCCCCATGGTCGGAGACTCCCTGTATGTTTTTATTCAGGAATGTACTAAATTGAGCCTTATTAAAAACCACCTCCAACTCACCCCTTATTTTATTTTGTTTTTTTTCTGAGAATTTTTAACGGTTTTTCCAGCTAGTCAAAATAAACTTGAAACGTGTCAGTTTGTGCGGCTTCAGTCAGCGGTACCTTTCCGGAGGGCTCCGAAACCTTTGAGGAAGCACCTCCCCTTTTGTTTTTTTGTTGAACAAATAAAAAGCTTAAGCGGTGTTTGTTTTAAAAATATAAACGACTTGAAAATGTCGTAACTGTAAAGGTTTTTAAGGATTCTTTGTCAGATGTTTTTGGTGCGGTATTTTTAAGAGGTTTTAGATAAAGGAAGTTTTGAGTTCAAAGAGCAGTTCCCTTAATCAATGGCATCAACGTCCTAAGGTATTAACTAATTTCATATATTTTTTATCGGAAATTACTTTCAGGAGTAAGTAGGTTTTTAAAATCAAAACAGTGGTATATGGGCAAAATAATTTAAATTAATTACAACTATATATAAGACGTTGTAGATCATGGATATATCAAACACTATAAACTTTACTTTCTAATATCGGTCGGAGCTAAAAACAAAACATCGGTTTTCTTTTTCTTTCTCATTTGTATCTTCAGGAAAACGAAGAAAACCGACGAGTCACGTCACGAGCGACAATAATATTTTCTAGTTGTACATTAATACTGTAAAATTATTAATTCATTGATACGATCTCTGCCAAAGTTACGACTGAATCATTATCCTACTTCCTACTAATAAATAGGTAGTGTAACTGTATAAATACGCAAGTTTGTGGATATGGAATCTAAGCCTAATTAGCTGGACGTCTGAAAGAACACATAGGCTACTTTGAGCCGCGAGGTTAAAGTCTAGTAAGTATAAAATAATTTAAGCATGATCTAGCTCGCTCGTATTAACTTCACAGCTTGTTTCTACTATTTGTTTGTTTTACTGTCATCATCATCCCAGCCTATATACGTCCCACTGCTGGGCACAGGCCTCCTCTCAGAACAAGAGGGCTTGGGCCATAGTTCCCACGCGGGCCCAGTGCGGATTGGGAACTTCACACATACCATTGGATTGCTTCGCAGATTTGTGCAGGTTTCCTCACGATGTTTTCCTTCACCGCAAAGCTCGTGGTAAATTTCAAATGTAATTCCGCACATGAATTTCGAAAAACTCAGAGGTGCGAGCCGCGGTTTGAACCCACGACCCTCTGCTTGAGAGGCGATAGGTCAAACCACCAGGCCATCACGGTTTTTTGTTTTACTGTAATTACGCCTAATTATCTTAGTTTAATTATACTAGTAGGAAAACAAGAACCGGTCAAGTGAGAGTCGCACATAGCTGAAGGAATAATACGCCGCCGCAAACACCGCCGGTTCGGGCACAGCGACAAACAAGCAAACAACACGACGTACACGCACTTAGGAGTAATAGAGACGGAGCTATAAAACCAAGGATATGACGATACTAGCTCGCGTTCATGCTTCGGCCTTATTGTGTTTGGATAAATTTTTAACCCCCAATGGAGAAAGAACGGTGTTATAAGTTTGACGCCAATGTATGTCTTTCTTTGGTAACGTAGCTCTCAAATTAATGGACCGATTTTGATTGTTCGAGTTGAAACCTCTTAATATGTCATTTCTAAGGTCATTCTCGCAAAAATGGCTGAGTCTATTTTTATCAAAAATAACTAAAAAGACCCATGGAAACTCACTTTCACGTGAATAATAATAAATTCGTGTCATTTCATTGATATGATCAGGAACTAGTCCCAGCGAGCTACAGCCACAAGCTTCTAGAAGGAGCCTCCACGGGTTGTATAATATCCCCACGCAACCCCAAAAGACCGGGACGTATGGGCCCGAGACTCGAAAAGCGAGAAAGAAATAAATAATAATTATGTCTTTATTTAAAACTAGCTGTTTCCCGCAGCTTCGCCCCCGTTGATTTTTTTTCTATATTTTCTTTAGATTTTATTCCATAAAAACCTTCTCCTGACAATAACGTAACGAACACATCAAAAAAACAATTAGCGAAATCGGTCCAGCCGTTCCCGAGTTTTGCGCTTAGCAACACATTTTACGATTAATTTTATTTATTTAGAAAACAGCATTGAAATCGATCCATGAATCGATCCACAGACATAATAAGTTCCTAATAATAATAATTTATTCAGAAACCATTGCGTGTTACATTGAATTGTGGCTGGAGCCTCTTTTTAGGTAAGATAATATACCTGTAATAAGAACCTCCGCTCTTCCTTAAAAGTAGGTACAATTGCAACTAGTATCTGATCTAAATAAGCGAATTAAACTTAACGAAATTAAAAAGCTAATTTGTAAAAATGAAAATTACATTTAATGAAACATTATGCATTAATTCAAAACATTAGAAGTACTTTTTTATAAAAGTTTCTTAACAATAATTATTACATATTTAGACATGGGGTTTTTATATTTTTTGCGTCGAGGTGAAAATACACCTCTCACTACCTTCTTAGCTCCTAGTACTAGAAAGCACTCGAAATATTAGACACAAAGCAAAGCAAAGCGGAGCCGATCGCGATAATATTGACCGAGCGGGCAAACAGATTAACGCCCGGACAGCGGCCTCAAACAGGCGAGCAAACACCGTAATGAACTGGTTTCGAAACAGGCTTGGAAAGTTCTGATACGATTTTTTATATTGTTTCTCCCGAAGTTCCGAAAGAAGCTTCGGGAGAGTTGGAACTGGAAGCTCCAATTCATCATACAGAGGCCGTATTGTCTAACGCGCTGACGCTCGCAATCAAATTCGCCATCTATTTCTACCCTCGTCTTATACCGTGGGATAGAAAGAAATGGTGAAAACGATTGTGATTCCAACAATAAGACCTTGACACCAGCAACTTCTTTAGTACCCTCGTATGCAAACTAACACGTATTTTATACTAACGTAAATAAACTTAACCCCACCTTCATCATGAGGCCAATGTTCAAGAAGTTAGTTAGCAGCAGTATTTAGCTACTAGTTTGGTTTGGTCTGCCTTCACCACTGTCTTTCTCCATCAAGGCAAAGCAAAATAAGGCTACTTGAGTGTCATCGATAAAAATAAATCGAAAATACGTTTACGTTTTATTTCAATAAGTACATTTTTAATTGAACAAAAAGTATTTTCACTTCTCATGCTCGTAAAGATCGTATTTATGCAGGATCTAAGCGACATAAACTGACTTTTTATGCACTAGTGCATAAAGTAAAAACTACGTCTAAGACCAAGGCAATCAGGTGTAAACAGCCACAAACAAAGAAGTTTCTACATATTTTTTTATAATTTTTAAATTATATAAAACTCATAAATAATTTGTGTTAAATCCTCTCCAAGCTTCCGTATGACTGTCGCGTACACTCTCAACACACGACATTGATATAGACAACACCCAAAATTGACTCGTCACGATGCAAAACACATAACCTCTCACGTTACGGTAAGGCACACCGCTACGTGATGTTTACTACGTGTCACAAATACTACCAATACTATGTTATTCTAAGGGGTCGTTGACTTCATCATTTTTCTATAAAATACGGTAAAACACACACAAGTGTGTACCCATTTATAAGTATTTATTTTCACCTCACAAAAGTAGTAGATAAATACGTAAAGCAATAGTTAAAACTTATGACAAAACAATATTACCCCAGTCACCTAACACATTCGCTCTAAGTAAAATCAACATTAATAAAAATAACCAATTTTTTGCATTAAAAATTAGGTCAGGTAATTTGCAAATATATTTTTCAATAATCCAC
The DNA here is from genome assembly GCF_025370935.1 of Choristoneura fumiferana. NCBI lineage: Eukaryota > Metazoa > Arthropoda > Insecta > Lepidoptera > Tortricidae > Choristoneura > Choristoneura fumiferana. The sequence continues at coordinate 7,055,268 of NC_133495.1, read as the reverse complement.
CAAATAATCCACCAAAATTTATCACCGCGACAGTAAAAAAGTTCAAAAGTAAAATTTAATTACGATAGTGGTATAAAAGGTAAGTATAGTTAAGGTTTAGGTATGTCTTTTCAAATTGCCTTGAGGCTTTTAGTACTTATTTTTGCTGCTAATGTTATATCGGTTTAACAAAATACGTAATTTCCAATCATATCTATTGTTGGATTTTAAATGATATTTGTATGTATGTAAACTCTTTATTGTACAAAAGAAAGGAAACAAAACACAATTGTCAAACTTTGAGATACTTGTACAAAGGCGGACTTATCCCTTGATGATAATTATTTAAAATCCAATTTCTTGATAATATGTGAATTAAAAAATCTTATTTTATTTTAGACGTATTACGAAATAATCACTTTAGTGTTTTTTTTTTAAATTTCCTCTTAGATATATTGGTGGATTCGGCTTGGTGCTCTAAAAATTTAACTATTCAAACATATTTTGACAGTAAATTTACTCGTTTTAAACTTTCGTGATTCTCACTCATAGTCAAAATACCATATACGGGACTTATCACGCTATTTAAATAAACTAAATTAAATTTACCGTTAACATTTTTGCTCAAAACAATCACCTATTTTAGGGTACAATTTTTTTACCATCTTCCGGAATAAAATTTTGGTGGATTCGAAAAAGTAGGTTCTTAAAATTATACGTAAAAGCCGTATACAAAAAATTGGCCTTATATCGAATTATTTCCAAAAAAACTGTAGAATGACCAGGCTATATGTATATGTAGTTTAGTAGTAACTTTTGTGAGCGACATTTAGGGTCTTGGAGAAATTAATTTCATTTGACCTGAAGAATATTCTCTTCAAGTTAACGGAAATAAAAAATAGCACGGTGTGGAACTGTTTTTATACCGGAAAATTGCATTGTTCCCACGGGAAAACGAATTCTTCGTAAACGGTGTCGTGGACAACAGCTGGTCCTATACTATAGGTACGAAGTACCTACTAAATTCGAACTTCGTATCTTGCCTTCCCGCTGACGTTAATAATAATATACTTATACGAAAATGAGAGGGACGGTACGATATACGAACTACGATTTTCGAATTTCGTAGTAGCCCCCCTGGTTCTTTATAACTTTCACGCGGCAAAAAGGACAGCGTAAAAAATAGGTAATTGCGCATGCGTGCATATTTGCCACAATATTTGCGCATTATTTAGTGTATTTACTTATTAGCGGCGAGTAATTAGTGGTCGGCTCCCGTGCTTCTGCGTCTTTTTGTACAAAAAAATCCTTGCACTTTCTTTACTTTATGATAAGTGTGCGTTTAAGAAAATGTTGACAGCCATTTTCACTTCGTGAGTAACATAAAATTTAGTTAATTATATTTACAATAGTAAGTATACTAATATTTGTTTATTAATCAGTAGAATATTTATTATTTAGTTTGAGGTTTAATTACTTTATTAATAAAACATAGCACAGTAAAAAAAAATAAAGGTAATAAAGGTAACTAAAACTACATACAAACTAAACTTATAAATAAAAAAAGTTTCCCAAAATCACTGCCAGGTGGTAAGGTGCCCAGAAGGCTGGCAGCATTACCACGCTGTATGGCAATGCTTAATCTTTGTGCTAAGAAAAAGCCAGCCCTCTGGTCACCCGAAGCCGTAATTAATTTGGACGACAATGATTTAAAAATATTAAAAGCACTCAAACCCCAAGGACCCATGGTTTCTGCCCCAAACGGCTCAAAAATGTAGGCACTACTGATGCCTACATATTTGCGCCGTTTGAGGCATTCCGCGGAGTCAAAAAAAATACTTACTGTAAAATTGCGATAAATTGTTTTAGCAAATAATTTTTGCCAAATGATAATTTGAGTAAAATATTTCGGGATGTGATACTTTGGGAAAAGTTTATTACCCATACATTAGTAATCCCACCAATTGATCTAGTCCCAAACTAATAGCAAAGCTTGTACTATGGATACTTTGGATATGGATGTGCGTGTGAAAAATTGAAAAAAAAAACGCCTACATTGTCATTATATTTGAATATCTCAAATCGGCTGAACCTATTATAAAAAAAACATAGCTAAGAACCTCCGCAAGGAATTTCACTTTAACGTGAAAAAACCGCATCGAAATTGGTCCATCCGTTTGAAGGCTACGATGCCACTGACAGACAGACAGACATTGGTGTCAAAACTATCACCTTTCTTTTTGCAACGGGGGTTAAAAATGGAAGCAGTGTCGTAAGGGTACTTATAGGTAGAGTCATTCACGATGACGCGTGCCGTGGTTCTTATTACAATGTCATTAATGTCTAATTTTATCAAAATCACGCGTCTTCGTGGATGGCATTAGGTACTGTATGGTCCTTTTTTATTTTATTAATTTTCTGAGCATTTTATTCGCTTATTTTTTCTTTTAACTACCGGGACAACATAACAAGGGGTGTGCCAAATTGCCGCAGATCTCATTAAACCCCAAATTACGGGATTTCCCATTAATTAAGCCCCCGTATAATGGCGGCCACGTGTCTGTCTGTCTTCGCCTCCCCTTTGTGCTGTCAAACACCTAAACCACGCTAACGTTACGCATGTCAAAAGAAAAATTGTTCTAAAGGCAACTTTATTGAGTTGAATTTAAGGTCGTTTATAGTTGAACGCGCTGTTGTTGTATGATGGTAGGTAAATGTCAACCTTCAGAATATAGGTGATGGACATTAAAAAGGAAAATGGAAAAATCAACTGGGCGGCCTAGAACTCGCTTTCTCTCAGGGACAAAACCAAACTAGACCGATTGTTTGCCCCGAAAACCACCGCGCATACCGAATTTCATCGAAATCGATATAGCCGTATCCGAGCTTTTTTTATACAATAGGGGGAAAACGAGCAATCGGATCGCCTGATGGTAAGCGATTACCGTCGCCCACGGACACATGCAACAGCAGAAGAGTCTTGTGTAATTCTGTGTAATCAATCAAACTAGGATTTACAATGAAACAGCAATATTTACAGTCTGTATCTCCATCTTGCGTGGGTTGTTGATGGCAACTTGGCAAGTCAGGTCATAAACCTACACCTACCCTGGACTATAAAATCTGTCTGCAACTTTTGAAATCGTTAGTCACGCTTGCAATAAAAACCTAGGGTTCCCGCGGGATGGCTATAAATTAATTGATTGATTGTACACGGACGGAGTCGCGTGCGGGCAACAGCTTGTATTTTAATAAAAAATCGACTGTCGTTGCGTGGATACGTGATGATAACTCTGCACAAACTCGCATACAAAGTAATGAGAGTTACCAGGCGCGCATACCCGCCGAGGCGCTCGCTCACTTCACTTAGCAGATGCACTGAAACCTGATACAGGTTGCACCGGATGAAACGGATTTTTTTAAGCTTTCCGCTCTTTCACGGTTTAAAATGAAGTCTTTTTGTTGTTATTGGAGGTGAAGGCTCTTTACTTTTTAAAAAGTATTTTTTGTTTTAAAAATTGTTTTATTACCTTCCTACATACAGCCTACATTAGTATGTAGGGGTTAAGTTAGTACTTAATATTTATTTACCCAATCTTAGTTCGAAACTTAGTAAGTGAATGAAAAAATACACAGTCATGATGATGATGATCTTTGAATTTATCTCACGTGTATTTTTATTGAATCGGGCATGCCAACTAAACTATTTGGCTCAGTTAAGTTTTTTGAAGAGGTGCAGGTCAATTTTTTTTCGATAGTACTGGTCCTAAAGAGCTTGAAACGGCACCTCTTTAATTTTTATTCTAGTTTTTTGATCTATAAACAAATAAAGTCCCAGGCATTTTACAAATGCGAAACTGCGCCCGTCTTTTTCACGCTTAAACCGCTGAACCGAATTAGATGAAATTTGGTACAAAGATAGTTTGGCCGGGCCTTCTCACATACAGCCGAAAGGCAAAAGGGCAAACGAAGGGCAAAACCTAGTTTTAATATAAATGGACGTCTGTGAGTGCGGCAGTAAGTGCAAGTTCCGAGGGAGCCCATCCGGCGAGTCCCACACTCGGCGCCGCATTCAGCGCGTGACCACTGTCCGCTACGCTGCGCGTTTTAGCTTTTCCTTGTCGCACAGTGGGCAAGCCAGTGAGAGTCTTTGGTAAAACATGATTAAATAATAGTATTTTTGTTTTACAAATTATATTAAAATACCAGTAATATTATAAATTATAAATAAAACTAAAACTACTTATTCTACTATTCTTACTCATTACCGGATGAGTGCCGGTAAAGAAGAAAGGCTTTTGCCCTGAAAATGATTGTGAGATTAATGATAAAATCTATAGTACAATAAATGGCCTATCTTGTAAGAATACGGTATTTGACAACTCCTGATTTTGCCATATCTTAATATTATTATGTAAATATAGATATACATATAGTGTTTAGCGAAGAGAAAATTGAAAATTGAATTTATAGTGATTTTTTGAAAAAACTATATAAGTACCTGTATTTTTCTCAAACGCTTTTCTCTATGCAGCAAGTATGGCGGTACTGGCGTGTGACGTCACATGCCAGTATGTCTTTCTCTGTCTAATCTTGAATTTCAAACCTTTATAACTTTGTTATTTGTAAAGGTAGCTTAAAAATTGTTTTTCTATTCGATAACAGGCATTGTGTAGTTTTTATTTATAAAACATATACAAAATAGTCAAATACCGTATTGCGATAAGTCCGTACGTAATCATTCACTTGACTTGACTTGGTGTACATAGTTGCAAGTTATTACTTTTCTTTTTAGTTATCGATTATCGCTATACTATCTTGGCGCAACTCACATTATGTACCTACGAGTAAGTATGTTTTTTGTTCCATACTAATCTTTCCGGCCCACCGTGCCGTGCGACCGTTCCAGCGCGCGGCTGCGGTCGCTGCTGCGGTCGCCACAGTATCCAGAGTTACAATAGATTCAGATACATCTACAATTAGCTGTATAGTCAGTACTTTAGTTTATAGTAGGCAGATTGTCTATGTATACAGTGTCGGCTAGAAAGTTAGAGCTTGGTTTCATTAAATAGTTGTACTATTCATTATTCTGTGGTTTTGAATGTAGGATGCGTTTTGAGGGAAATACGAAGCAGTGTTTGTATTGACTTTGTATCAATTATATACGTTCTTTCGAATGGTAGTTTGTTGAAACTAACCAAACAATAACACAAAGCGTATGGAACACCAAGAAAACGAAACATATTGGTCGGCTACTGACCACAATTGAACAGATTGATGGATTGATGAAAATTAGCGAGATCTTTTTTGTCTATATTGAACTTCCTTATTGCACCTTTGGGTGTTTACCCAATTTGGCTAAGTACTATAACCAAAAAGTCCTACGTAATGGATGAAAGATTGATGAGTAATTAACCTTTGAAAACCGCCGAAGAATGACGCACTTGTAGTACTGAACTTTCTACGTTGTCAAAGATGTAGTTGTTGTTAATATTGCCTAGTTAATTTGGCAACCCTTGTAAATTAAAGCACAATCTCTTCCTAGTAAAGTTTGAATTTTAATGAAGATCTCGTGTTGCGACATGAAAATCTTACGATTAATTAACAGTACGTTGTGTCTTAAGAGCGTTTAGATAGATTTTTATATTCCTTAAAAACGAATTAATGTTTATGACCGGTTTTTGAAAAAAATAAAAGTATACAACGAATAATTATTGGAGTAGACACATTAACTTGTATATTAAGAAGTGTTCTATCAGAAAAAATTATTAATTTTCATTCAAATTTTATGGAATAATCGAGAAAAACTAACAAAAATGCAACGTTGCCAGCTCAGCAGGTATAAAATAAGGAATTACGAACGAGAGTCTATTAGAAGCCCGAAGTCGAAGACTGAGGTCTTTAATGAGTCGATGTTCGTAATTCTAGTAACGCCCATGCGACATACAATGTTTTTCACCACATTTGCGAGTAAAATTGTATAATTGTAAAATAAAAACTAATATTTTTTCAAAAATTGCCGATACCGCTGACTGCGCTCTTGGCAGCGCCAGCTCCCCTTGCCCTCCCCCTCCGCAGCTTGTGCCCGACGTGCGCGCGCTCCTACAGCAGCGAGCGCACGGAGCAGCAGCACGCCAAGCAGTATCAAACTCATTTACCGACCTTGGGCTTCATGACAAGAAAATTACATTTACCGATCACGGGTTTCATGACAAGCACATTAAGGTTGAGAGTTTTATTTGGGGGTTTGCAACCAAGGTAGCCTGCATGTTACGACACTGTTTACGAGAAAGTGCGATGAAAAAATTTGTTTGATCCAGCACATTATCCATAAAATTTTAAGGACCGCAAAGAGGTTCAAACTGTTTGGTTCATGGTGGTTATCCATTTTTTTAGCGAAAAAGTAAACACTTGGTATCTTTAGCTGTATACGAGTAATCTTATTCACTCATCGTCCCCTAAATCAAATCAGTAGGCGGAGCGTGGCGACCATTACATACAACAAGAGTAATAACATCCCGCGCCATTACCGCCACGCGCCAAATAATGAATTTTACTCCCAACTGCGGATCATCCTGTTGCTATAACAACTTAATTTGACGCTCCCGACTTATGCGAGCCTGGTAGTTGATGTGCTATTGTTGAATGGCTGGTCGATGGTTTTACATTTTAGAAAAAAGATAGGACAGTTTCCATGGTAGTTTCTATTTGACATAAGGATTTTTTAAACAGTTGTCACTTCATATAAATATTGACGTTAATGTACAGTCAAGTTCATAAACTTGTAAGCAAAAATTTGATTAAAGACATCTGAACACAACTCTATTATATATTAGGCTAAAAGCGTGTTCAAGCATTTTTCATCAAATTTTTGCTCACAAGTTTATGACTCGACTGTACATACCACAGTTCATTCGATAATACATAAGGAAATCACAGACAGATAGGTACTATAATCGCATGTGTTGCCATTTACTCTTAATTAATTACCAAAATATTTAAAACAAAAATCGGCCCAATCAATCAAGGCATGCAGATCGATCGAGCCATTAAACTGTTTGTTCTATTAAAAGGGGCAATGGAAACAAACAGAGGTCCCTTCTGTTTGGAGAGTACTCAAGCGAGCGAGAAAATGGGAATAAAATGTATTGCGTATTTTTTTATTGGCGTTTTGGTAGAGAGTGGCTTTTAGTAGAATGCTTTGAATCTTTTGGCCTACGAGAAATTATTATTCGTAGCTTTTGGCAAACGGCTATGGCTATATACGCTCGGCCATCTATATCTACTTGGCCGGCAACCCCCTAATTCCCGGCCTCTACAGTAATGTACTATTACAAAACCGGTTCTGGAGTAGGAATTATTTGTTCTCTCCCAGTGCTGGTAATGGAAGTTGGTTATGTACTTTTAACCTTAATTTCTTCAACAGCCAATTTTATTCTTTTCTTTGGGTAGGTAGGGGTTCCCTGTTCTCTAGTAACTTTAACAGGGGTACGTGGAGCCATAAGTTTGAGAAAACCTGAACTAAGGGAAGTTCAGAAAATTGTATAAAAAAGAATTCAAATATATGTATGTGGGACTCAGAGACAATAATAGATAAGAACTTACAGGCTACGCCTACAGTACCCTTCGCAAACGTTCCGCTAGAGGCGCTGTTCGTGTTTCCATACAAATTGATATTGTAACGCGAACGCTATCGAGATGTATTTTGTAACCGACAACCGAACTTACACTAAGGGCACAGGTATAATTTAAGTTACTTTGTAGTAAAAAAAAATGCATATTTTCCCCAATATTGTTTGCGCATATCCCCCGAAACTACCAGGCTGGCAGAGAGGCGGGAGTGGTCGGCAAACACCGGGCGCCGCGCCGGCGCGTCAGCACCTGCCGGCCCTAACCACCCTTCTAGGTAGTACTCGTACTCTTGAGAGAATCTTTGATCAGCTGGCCCTATAATTACGAACTGCAATATTCGAACTTCGTGTCTTGCCGTCCCGCTGACGCTAATATTACTTAATACGAGAGTGAGAGGGACGGTACGATACGAAGTAGTATAGTATTCGTAGTAGCCCCCCTATAACGTACAAGCTTTGCAAGATTCAATCATCATCAGCACGCCTCGCCTCAGAACGAGAGTTGGCTAACAATTACCACAGTTCAGTACTCAGTAGGTTCTAAATGTATGGCGAATCGTGCTTTGACAGTTCATAAAAAATGCGTCAGTTGATTGGTGGTGATATGGGTGTCGGCGGCCGATCGTAAAATCCGCCAGATCACGAAATTCCTAGGCACATCGTGAAATGCCGCCATTTCATGAATTGGCTAAGGGACATCCGCCATATCGTTCATAACTCACCGTTTAGCGATTTGCCTAGTGACGTTTAGGCAGATCATGAAATTCCTAGGCATATCATGAAACGCCGCCATATCGGTTCTAGCACTTCGCCGGCCGCTGCCGCGGCACGCTCGCTTCGCTCGCTCGGCTCGTGCGTCGTGATCACAATTAATACTAACCACTCCTCGCTTCGCTCGTCGTACCTAAATTTTTCTATATAAATAAATAACAACTAGTGAATACTTTATTTACCAACAAAATACTAACCTCTAAAATCAGACGTCCATGGTTTTTTCACATTGTGCACAGAATCCATTTGATTCACATAAAAAGAACGGAGCTGATGTTCAAAAGCTTCTTTTGCACTTCTATTTTGAATTCAATCACTATTTTCGGTTTAAAGATCATTTTGTTGCGACGCCGACATTTTTCACGCGCTAAACAAACACGGCCGGTCAGCTGGTCACGGCCGCCATTGCATACGCAGCGCCACCAGTGGCCAAATAAGAAACTATTTTACGATGTGCCCGGTATAGAGCTAGGAATATCGACGAATGCGTTGCTCTAATCGATCTGCCGTATTATTTCTCAGGCACATCGTGATATTCCTGGCCAACGTTTAGGCATATCATGAAATGGCGGCGTTTCACGATATGCCTAGGAATTTCGTGATCTGGCGGATTTTACGATCGGCCGCCGACATGGGCATTCCAGCCTAACAGGGTGGCTCATTTAGGTCGGTCAGTATGGGAAAGTATGAATAAGACATAAGTACGAAAATCTGTTCTTAGGAACCATGTCATCGATTTTAATACCAAGAAAAACCGCATTCGTACATTTTAAAAAACTGTACTCAGCTCGGGAATCGAACCCGGACTATTTGAAAAATAAAACTTAGGTACATTATTAAAGATTATGAAATACAATGCATTTTATTCAATCTAGATACCGTGTATCATAATATACCTAACATTTATTGCTTACTAGCGTTTACTCGCGGCACGCACGCGTAAATCATTAAATAGGTACAGCAGTTGAATTGAAATTCCGGGATTTTATTAAATTCTCGTGGGAATTCCCTAAAATTACATCATGGTTTTCATTGACGTTAAATTAAAACACCCATGCCAAATTTCATGACTCTACCCAGCGGTTGTTATTTAGAGATTTTATCTCTATCCCGTGGGAATATCGGGATCAAAAGTTTTAATCCAGGTTATAAACTAACTTTTTGCCAAATTTCATCCAAATCCATCCAGCCGTTTCAGCGGAAAGGAGTAACAAACATACTCACTCACTCACTCACTCACTCACAAACTTTGACATTTATAATATTAGTAGGATGACCTACACTACCGATATCCAAGTAGAAATAATGTAAGTTTCATTTTTCAAAACGACCGGGTTCCATTCCTGAACTGAATAAGTGTTTTTTTTTAAATGTATGAATGTAGTTTTTCTTGTTACTAAAATAGATGACATGGTTCCTAAGAACAGCAGGGCTACTACGAAACTCGAAACTGATACTTATACGAGAGCGAGAGGGACGGTACGATACGAACTTCGAGTTTCGAGTTTCGTACTCGTAGTAGCCCTGCTGATCTTCGTATGTCTTATAGTTTCAGACCTTCCCATACTGACCGATCTAAATGAGCCACCCTGTATACGTCCCACTGCAGGGTACATTACAAGAGAACGACAGGGCTTGCGCTATATTTCCCACGCGGGTCCATTGCGGATTGGGAACTTAACACACACCATTAAATTTAATCGCAGGTGTGTGGTCTTCACTATGTTTTACTTCACAAAAGCTCATGGTAAATTACAAATGTAATTTCGCATAAATATAAAAAAAAATGAGTTGCGAACCCGGGCTTGAACCCGCAACTACTGGAGAGGCCATGGAACGAAACCAGGCTACTTTAATTGCTTGCTGTAAATTGGGCCAGTATTATAGGTAGAGTCATTCACGATGACGCGTGCCGTGGTTCTTATTACAATGTTATTAATGGCTAATTTTGACAAAATCACGCCTCTTCGTGGATGGCACTAGGTATACGAGTAAATATATATGTATATTTTTTAAAGTTCCTTCATTTATGACATCGTTGAGGTAGGTATGTACTAGAATATTACTAGAATGTAGATAGATCAGTTTTCTTTCACTGATCACTGCAGCAGCGTATGTTCAAATACAATACAATAAATACAATTACTCTTTATTGTACACCAGAAATAGTAAGCGATACAGAAAAAACAGGTACACAGAGAAATTTACAAGGTAAGTAATAGGCGGCAAGCTTTTATTTAGTTTCACCTGTCCCGTTGTCTGTCTGTCTGTAGTCAAATCTTGCAAGTTAAATTCGAACAACTTCCAGTGGTCAGATTGACTTGAAATTTGGAATAATTATGTAAATTGCGTGATAATACAATAATCTGGGAGTGACATCCTGGTTGTAGTTCGGCCAGGATCATCTCCACAGGACGGAACTCTTCAACGGTTAATGGTATCGACTTGAAATTTGGTATGCAAAAGTACAGTCAGCAAAAAAAGGTTGTATTAAAAATTTATTTTTTACCAAAAACTTGTTTATTTATAGCTCACATGAACTTTATTGAAATGACGTGTGTGGACCCAAGGGTGCTGAAAGGGACTAAGAACTGAAGACTGAGAACTAAGCTTCCGCTATCTGTCTGCCTATCTGACTATCAGTCTTTAATATTTCGTCTTTAATAATTCCTAAAAGGGTCGGCAACGCACCTGTGATTCCCCTCGTGTTGCGGGTGTCCATGGGCGACGGTGATCGCTCTCCATCAGGTGACCCGTCTGCTCGTTTGCCCCTCTTCGATAAAAAAATATATATATATACAGTGGTGGTCATGTAATTAAGAACGATTTGAAGTTCCAGATTATTTTTAACTAAATCATGTCATGTGTAGTCGTGGTTCCTTCTTAGAAGTAACTAGTTACGTTATGAAATAGCCACATGAATAGAGCAAACGGGATTAAGAATAAAGAATAAAATTGCTGACATTTTTTTATAAATTTTGTTTTTATTCTCTTTAGTAACAAATTCAAATAGTAATGAAGCTGGACAAATAATTAAGAACGATTTATTGAACTGTTCGAAAGTTTTTTTATTTGAAACTTAGATTAACTAAATCACACTAACGTGAAGTTTGTACAGAAAAAAAAAGCAATGTAATACATTTTAACTAAAATTAATAGCTAGTAGCATGTCCACGGCTTTTTATTACTGCCTTACACCGGCGAGGCATTGAATCTATAAATTTTTGACATTTCGCGAGAGAGATAGAGTTCCATTCTTCTAAGAATACGTCATACAGTTCTCTTAAATTGCCACACTGTCGATTTGAAACCTTTTTCGTGACTTCGCACCAAAGATGCTCTATTGGGTTAAGATCGGGGCTGTTGGCTGGCCAATCTAAGACAGAAACTGATTGCGATGTGAGGAATTCCTTAACGGTACGTGCAGTATGCTTGGGATCATTGTCGTGCTGGAATGTCCAAATAACCGGAAGCACGCCTTCAGCATATGGTAACATTGTTTCTTCCAGTATGTTTTTGTTTTGAAATTGATCCATGTTTCCTTCTATCAGCCTAACAGGTCCAACACCATGTCCAGAAAAACATCCCCAAATTTTTACATTTCCCCCGCCATGCTTTAAAGTCACTTTTGTGTACTTTGGGTCGAATGCTTTATTTGGAGGCCGTCTTACATATCGTTTGCCATCAGAACATACCCTATTTATTTTTGTCTCGTCAGAAAAAAGAACGTTTTTCCACTGTATGACTGTCTAGTTTTCATATCTTCTTGCAAATGCAAGCCGGGCTTGCCTATGACACCGTTTCAACATAGGCACCTTCCTTGCTATCCTTCCGTACAACTTTTCTTCTACCAAACGCCTTCGAATAGTGCGTGCCGAGATTGCTGAAGGGTTGTTTTCGCCAAAATATTCTTTTCTCAACTCATTAGACCCTTTAAAAGGATTTTGTTTTGCCAAACGAACGATATTTCGATCATCTCGACGAGATGACTTTCTTTGTTTAGGTACATGCGGAACATTTGAAGTAGTTTGATACGTGGCAAAATGCTTTATGGCGTGGAAAACCATAGTTTTTGAACATTGCAGATGATCGGCTATGTGTTTATACGACCAATTCTTGTCGCGAAGTTTTAGTATTACTTCTCTTGTAGATTTATCACAACTTTCATTTTTCCCCATTGTTTTTATATGAAGCAATCGCCTTTAAGACTTTTACGGCACTAAATGGCGCCAAAATTATTCGAATAATAACCTAAAACCACAAAGCGGCGGTCCGTTCTCTATTTAAATTTGAATAAAAAATAAACTATTCAGCGTTCTTAATTATATGACCAGCCAGTAAGTAGTAATACTAGGTTTAGATGTAATGTATAAAGTTTATCTATTTATTTTTTAGCCAATTATATGTATAAATTAATTTACCGCTAGTACGGAAAAGTTTTACGATACCGAGAGAAGTACAAAAATATACATGCAGTTAGTAACACTTGTCAGTTTGAAAAAATCTTCTCTATAAAAAATCGTTCTTAATTATATGACCACAACTGTATATAAGTATGTTTAACCCTTAATAGGGTTGACAACCTTGTCAAGACATTTGATTCTGGACTGTAAATGTTGCTAATTTGGATTGGCTTAGATTTTTCTTTGGTGGTAGGTATTACCGGTGCCCTAATGTAAATGTACAACGATCAAGATGTGTTTAATGTTTCGGCAACGCTCGCATCGTACGCACACAGCAAACCGTGGTTGTGTGCGGCGAAACACGGGCCGTGGGACGGAGATCGCGCCAGTGACGAGTTGGGACAAAATGTTTGCGCGCTCTTAAGGGTTAACAGTTTTCTAGTACCCATAGTACAAAGTTTGCTTAGGCTGAGACTAGGTAATGTATCAATTGGTGTCAAATGTCCCTACATATATATTAAATTTTGTCATTAATCTGAAAAGAAATATTCTCAAATCAATATCAGAAAAAATATTGCTTTTGAGTTACGAGGTTTTTCTAAGAATAGTGACTATTTACAACTGGCAAACCAAGCGTTTTACTCGAGCAGAGCCGCGTTTCAGGCTAGTTAACGTTCACGTTGGGTCTGAGGGCCTCGTTGTTGTTTGCGGACACTCCGCGCGGCGGCGCCACCATCCGTCCCCCGGCACTTACCCTATAACTGTGTTTACTCTTCTCCGCGACGCTTCCAATGGCCGGCTGCATCAATCTGCTAGTTTGGCGAAAGCGTACCTTAAGCCGCAGTTTTTTTTATTCATCATCATCATCATCCCAGCCTATATACGTCCCACTGCTGGGCACAGGCCTCCTCTCAGAACAAGAGGGCTTGGGCCATAGTTCCCACGCGGACCCAGTGCGGATTGGGAACTTCGCACGCACCATTGAATCGCTTCGCAAGTTTGTGCAGGTTTCCTCACGATGTTTTCCTCCACCGCAAAGCTCGTGATAAATTGGAAATGTAATTCCGCACATGAATTTCGAAAAACTCAGAAGTGCGAGCTGGGGTTTGAACCCACGACCCTCTGCTTGAGAGGCGATAGGTCAAACCACTAGGCCACCACGGCTTTTTTTTATTATCTACTTAATGTTTTTTTTATGTTCTGCAATAGCCTCATACAGGGTGTACCTACCTAATCGTTAAGTGCAGCCAGGCGATTATTCCGTAAATATAACATATCAGAAAACTTTAAACTGATATCGAAAGTACGTTATCCAATTAGTAAAAGCACATTTATAACTTTTTTTTAAATTAAAATAGTAGTATTAAAAATACATATTAAGTTTATAAACGCTCCCATACATTTAGTACGACGTTCCTACTTGCTTGGTGCTGATGAGGCTGCTTGCCTACCGTAAGAGATAAAACTGTTTAACTAAGGGCGTCTCATCTGTATAGTATTATCCATAGCCTAGTATCCATAGTACAAGCTATGCTTAGTTTGGGACTAGGTCAATTGGAGTCAAATGTCCCATGATATTTATTTATTTTTAATATAAATTTTTTGATATTTTTTTTAACTTATTGATGTGATTTTACTGTACTTAACATACTTTCGATATATCAGTTTAAAGTTTTCGGATATCTGTTATATTTACGGAATAATCTCCTGGCTACACTTAACGATTACAACCTGTATATACAGGAATATATGAGTAGATCAGGGGTGGCCAACCGGTCGACCGTGATCGACCGCGATCGCGTTGACTATTTATTATAAACTTACACAGCATTACAGTTTGAAACCAAAGCACTGAGTAAGAAAAAAAAACAATTAAGTAATAATAATAACAATTATAACCAATTAACAATAACATGTCAAATTGACACTAAAACGTAATTTAATTTTTAAACTAAATGTATTTAATCTTGGTTTCAACATAAACAATGTAAATATTTAATTAGTTTGAGCTCAATAAATGCTGTTTAGAATATAAGACAATGTTTGCATGCCAATGTATCTGGCTAGACATGTCATAGCACATTACCACTATTTTATAAGACCATTTTACCATGTCTAAAGTAAAATAAACTATTTCATTTCATTTCTTTCATTTCATGAAGACGGACGTGCATCCATCATCTCGCACTCTTCTCCAACAACCAGCCAATTCATCACACTGAGGCGCTCGGACCAGTGGCGACTGCTGGCGAGCGGGCAGCGGCGGTGCGCGCCGGTGGCAGTACTGGCAGTGCCAGCAGAGGGTGGTCTCGAGGCCTGTTACATTTTGTGAGAGGCGGAACGTGCAGACGCACCAGCTGCGCCCCCAGCTCGACACTGTCGCATTCCCCGCCCAAGGCCCTACAAGATATTGTTAGGAGCATAATTATAATTACGTCTTACTTCCAGAGAGTTAAATCCCAGTATACCAAGAAGACTCTTGGTAGGGTACAAGAACGGGTAGTACCTAAACGCTTTTTGGATTTTCTCTAGAAGTAAGACTCGTGAGGATTCCACAGCACGGAACCTGCCTATCAGACCAATCGATCGTGGCAAGGCAAAACATATAAACACTGAACTGTGCTGTTTCATAAAAGATTTCAAGAAGTATGTAATTGGTAGATCGCACAGGGTTTCATCAGCAAACAGTAGATCTTGGGTCTAATCAAGTTGGCCACCCCTGATTTTGTTGATACTCGTCAAATTAAACGACATTAGTTCAGCGAGTTCTAAAAATAATAGTCTTAAAATTTTCCTTTTTTCAAACAAATCATCTCATCATCATCATCATCTCAGCCTATATACGTCCCACTGCTGGGAACAGGTCTCCCCTCATCCATTCAACCCATTTCTTTGAAGTCTACTTCATAAATATTAACTTTCCCACAATTCCTTAGCAAAAAAATAAAGCAACAATATTTAAAGTTACATTTTAAAAGGATTCCGGTAAAATGTTTTTTTTTGCTTAACAACAGAAGGGGTTGATACTGCCCCTGGCCCTTACACAAATAGCGACCTTTTCTTGAGAAATTGATGTTTTTTCACAATGTCAATTATACTTTCATTTCTTAACCTTTGACTTTTAACCTATGCTTAAGAAACAATAGGTTTGTAATGAAGTTATTCTTTTCTTACTGCTAGTTTTATATATTTATTTCTTATATGTATCATAATGGGAAATGCAATAAATATGAGGGACCATAATTTATGTCGGTTAAAAATCTTTAGTAAGTCATAATAATAATGAAGAGGTGAATTTGGTTTATTTCTGTTTTTGTTTATTTGTACCGTGTTATTTTTGCTTTCCGTTAATTTTAAGGGCACATCCAAAAGGTCAAATGAAG
Organism: Choristoneura fumiferana; assembly: GCF_025370935.1. Classification (NCBI taxonomy): domain Eukaryota; kingdom Metazoa; phylum Arthropoda; class Insecta; order Lepidoptera; family Tortricidae; genus Choristoneura; species Choristoneura fumiferana. The sequence continues at coordinate 7,039,101 of NC_133495.1, read as the reverse complement.
TTTAAATTTATTCAACCCCGTGTAATACAAGACTGACTGTACTTAAGTACATACATACACGAAAACTTTGCAGCTTGATTAAAACTGGTTTTTCACTTCTCATGCTCTAAAAGTAGGTCAATATAGCCTTACGAGGCAGGGGTAAAGTGAGTACTTTAGTCCCTAGGGAGTAAAAGTAATATTTTTTTTAATTTACTTCGAGTGACTTGGATAAACTCAAACAGCCAGTACTTGCTTAGTTTTTGGCATAAAATAAGATTGTGTGTGGACCATTTTCATGACGAAAATGTTACGTTCTTAGTCTACGTGGTCTTAGTTCTATGCTTTTTCCGCAAAGAAGGTGGCACCATTCAATTTAATCCAGCTTGTGCATGGACCATTTCGCCGATGCGATTTTGTTATATCTGTGTCTGGTTGGAAAAAAAATACTTACCGCGAAAACTTTGAAATTGGTGTAGAGGGTAAATCATAAACGATTAAAATAAATTGATTATTCTCACAATGTCGTCAAGTGAAAGTGAAAGTGAAAATTATGATGTCGAGCAAAAAGCAAATGACATAATAATTAATAGTAGATTATTGTCGTGGCCTGGAAGTAGGCAATTGCTGGCTGAGTATGAGTATTAAACGGACAAGCTTGCGAGTCCGTTTAACTAATACGAAGGCAGCAATTGCTATTCCAGCCGAGACTAATATAAAACTTTCTCAAAAATAATTCTGAAATAGAATAAACTTTTTCTCAAAATATATTATAAAATTTAATTTTATTCCAATATTTTTCTTATGCTTTCCCGCCTTTTTTCATTAATAATAAACTGCAGGTGTATTTTTCCACCGGAAACACCACAAGCTATTTCAGACCCAATAGAAAAATTCGGAGTTCCAACAAAATATCTGATACCGACCATTAGACTTGGCTGTATACGACTTGTGCCAACATTTCATGGCCTTTTCAACTTAAAAAAGATGTGACTGATTGCAGGCGCGCTAGTTCATTATTTGTCGAGCTAGTGCGCCTGCGATCTTTTTAACTTTTAATTTTTCGCTGACCATAAACTATGTACTTCACCTTCTGATATGTAAAGAATAATGTCAACTTTTACGGACATTTTTGAGAAAATAATCTTTTTCTCAAAAATGTCCGTAAAAGTTGACACTACTTCACCTTCTGATATGTAAAGAATAATGTCAACTTTTACGGACATTTTTGAGAAAATAATCTTTTTCTCAAAATGTCCGTAAAAATTGACATTATTCTCTACATATCAGAAGGTGAAGTACATAGTTTATGGTCAGCGAAAAATTAAAAAGTTAAAAGGATTGCCGGCGCGCTAGCTCGACAATAATGAATTAGCGCGCCTGCAATCAGTCACATTTTTTTTAAAGTTAAAAAGGCCATGGAAATGTTGGCACAAGTCTTATACAGCCAAGTCTAATGGCCGGTATCAGATATTTTGTTGGAACTCCGGACTTTTTCTATTGGGTCTGAAATAGCTTGTGGTGTTTTCGGTGGAAAAATACACCTGCAGTTTATTTTTAATGAAAAAAGGCGGGAAAGCATAAGAAAAATATTGGAATAAAATTACATTTATAATATATTTTGAGAAAAAGTTTATTCTATTTCAGAATTGTTCACCATTTTTGAGAAAAGCTTTATATTAGTCTCGGCTGGAATATCAATTGCTGGCTTCGTATTAGTTAAACGGACTCGCAAGCTCGTCCGTTTAATACTCATACTCAGCCAGCAATTGCCTACTTCCAGGCCACGACAATAATCTACTATTGCCGCCGAAATCTAGAAAGATTTATTTAAAAACCTATGAAAGTTTTATGGACTGGAGGAATAAGAAACGCACAGAAAGCATTTTCTCGCAATCGAAGTTAAAAATAGAGTTTTCACCTCGAGACTAAAAGTCAATATAAACCCTTGGGTAAATAGACCACCTCGGGTATATATTGGCTTATTTTAGTCCCTCGATAAAAAATATACTATTGTGACATGATTTTCGATCATTATTCCCTTGAAAATAGTTTTGTTTTATTTTTCCTTGTCCAAATCCGAGTACATTGCATTTAGCTGTACCAGGAGCGCATAGAACGGCGGGACATGCGTTGACAGGTGATTGACGTCTCACTCGTTCGGGGCAGCCATGTTTATCCCATTGCTGTTTTACAAACTTACTTTTACTATCACAAAATCCGTACCTGAACTCTAAAGCAAGGTGTTAAGGTATAAAATAGCTTCAAAGTAGGAATGAAGCGGTAAAAAGATATTGTAAGAAATTACTAATGTAATGAATGACTAACAAGACAGAACTAAACTAAATAGTGCAGAGTAGAAATGGACCAGCTGTGTCCGTCCGGTGGTTTCAGTTTTAATTTAAATGTATTTTAATTGGAAATAGCCGTCAGGCGTTAAAATAAATGTTAAAATGTCAAAAGTAACTCGTTGAGACATAACTGCTAATGGACTGTGAGGTTTGTGAGTCAACAAACATGCTTAAAGTTATTTCCGCAAATCGTCAATTATGATTTGTAATCATAAACCTTTGAACTATTTATGTACATACATACCCGCGTAAATTAAATAATCTAGTAGTAGAATTGAAATTCCGGGATTTTCAAAAAACAATCCCGTGAGAATTGCCAAACATTACATATTTTATAGATCTTTTAATAACCCATTATAAAAAACGCCTGCGCCAAACTTCATGAAGGTATTTATATTTAGACCTAGTGTTAGCGATTTTGGGATTTAATTCCCTCTCTATGCCGTATTACCTAAAAAATAATTCACAAAAAAAACAGTGACATATATTCAACAAATACTAGGACTTCAGAAAGTATGAGGAAAGTACAAGCAGTCATCGCCACAACTGCGTAAACAATGTGCTAATTAGATTCTGTATTTACTCATACAAATGCCAAGAAAATTTTCACACAGGGTGTCACAAAATGTGTAGCGAGCGACCTTTTGTTAAAAAAATAACAAATCAATTGGCACATTACAGTCAAAGGTCAGAAATAAAACTGCAAGGGTTAAATAAAACCACAATCGGGATTGGAAAATGTAAAAAAGTGCAACAATGAGTTGACCCTTCCTATGATTGCTTGTCCATATTTCATGATTTGATAAAAAATGTTTCTTTTTGTGTGCAACGTAATCCAAGCTGCTGCACATTTGTAAGAAATTAATACTTTTTACAATATTCCCTAATTTCGCGCAAAAATATCGTGTTTCGTTCTATTCGGTTTTGTTTGGGACAAAGAATTTTACGGTCGGTTATTTTCAACATGTGTCTGCGATGCTTGTGATGTAGGTCCTCGTTATAGAAAAACATAGGAAATGTCAATCTCGCCACTTGTGTAGTATATTTTTAGGTACTCTGAATGTTTATTTTCAGCAACATCTCAAATTGAAAGATAAACTTTCGATATTTCAGTTTATTTTCGTAATTTCTTGTTGTTCCGAATTTTGTGCCCAAATTGATATTCCTTTTGTTATTGATTAAAAACAAACGACAATATCTAATCAATAAACTCTGCTACATTACTGGGATTGTTATAAATAACTACCTATAATCATAGATTTTGACTTTACATTTCATATCCTTAGGCTTATTTTGATTAGGGTTTAATGAAAACCATATAAATCAACGCTTTTTGCATGAATTGATTATAGAGTTAAGTTGTATCTGCGATAAAATGAGAGAACAACAATACAATACAATATACAGAATAATAACTCGTTAAAAACTTTTTTAAAACACAAAGATTTCAAAATTACAAGAAATTTCTAAAAAGCAAACGATTTCTTCATTTAATAAAAATAACATCATACATATCTTTCTTAATTAATTGAGCATAAATACCTTTGTAACTTTTAAATATTTTAAAAATTGAAAATTAAGATACGTCAAATTGTCCTGTCAAATGCCAAAGAGGGTTAAACTAGTATCGAATAACGTGACGAGTGGCAAAATATTTGTGATAGCGCTAGCAAAGGGTTGTTCAAGATGACACTGCTCACACTGACAGACTGACATTGGACACAAGAAAGTTATGTTGAAAATTTTTGAAGTTGTTCAGACTTACAAAGACAAAGTACTTAAAGTCTTATAAATATTACTGTATTAATAAAGCTTAAAACTTGGCTATAAAATTTTGTTGGTACGCAATTTTTTGAACGAAAGAATAAACATCCTTTATAACTACAGAAATTTCTTGACAAGTATCCAATTTTAAAATGAAAACCCATCCACTTATAAATTTGTTGTGACGTCCGCAGTACCTATCCGTCTACCGATAACATTACTGCGACCGTCAAAACTAACGTGATATCCAAAACCAATATCTTAATTTTTTATCAGAATTTATCCAAAACAATCGTTCATCAACTGGCAGGATCACACACGTTACGAGGGAAAAAAAGTTCAAAAGTCCTTTAGCTTTTTACGAAAAACAAAAAAAAAGTATAGTCCGCGCCATACTGTCTGCTATCCGGTTTCGACAGATTAAGTTACGGCTCTCTTCGGTTTTACTTTATTAAAGCGATAAAAAAATATAATTTTCTTTATTGAGATAGCTCGCGAGGTCGGGAAATTTCATCGTAAAGGCACTTAATGTGTTTAAGTATAGGTGGGCGTGCTTGTCCCTTAAGAATGTGCCTAAATAATATTTTCTGAAACCGGACACCGGCGCTTCAATGTCTACGTTAAAATTAAAACATAAGTTAACAATGTAAATGTATCGGGTTGGCGTAGTTTTAGTACTTTAGGAATATTGGAGGATTTAGAGACGATCTCTGTGGGTGATGCAATGAGGGCTATCGCGTATGAATTCGCCGCTAGAGGCGCTAGTGTAGCGTGAGGTCTCCGAAATGTCAAATCTCATAGTTTTTGGGTGAGCTACGCGGGTTTATTTATAATTAGAATAATTTTGTGAATATTTTGCAATATCTGTAATTAATTATGGCAAATATGCGTTCCGGGGCAATGAATGTCTGTGTTTTGAGACAGTTTTGTCTTTCGGAAACCTTTGTCCTCCCTTTTTTCCTAACAAAACGGGGACTATGCAACACTGTGTCATGCTCGATATTTATATGGTATGGTTTTAAGGTGTATTAAATATGATTTTAATCAAAACTTTGTTTCCACGCCCGTAATAACAGACATTCAAAACCATACTTAAAAACCTCACGCAACAGTGCGCCATCTAGTGAGACAAAAAACGATAGCCCTCATTATTGTCGTTTAGTATTTATAATTGAAACTAACTTTCGTTTGATTTTGAATGGATATATTATCAAGTTCTACTGTTGAATCACCATCGTTTACTTTTACGTCGTCATTATGTGCTAGTACTTCACAGTCGAGTAAAATACGGTAAGTAGTACCTACTCGTAACAAGGTGGCTCATTCATTAATATTTATGGCCCTCCGCAAAATAACGCCTGCTACAATAGTTCTAAAATATTTGCCAAAATAACTAGATACATAATGGTATTGTATGTAATCTAATTTAACATTATAATTAATGATTTACTTGTTTAGTTATTATAACGGCCATTTTAGAACTAGTACCTTATCTTGTTAATAATTTACGATTTAAAATAGGTACACCGGGTACATACAGCACTTACCTTATCAAAAATAATCAGTGTGTTATCTCGAGTTTTCCTGAATAGTCTTGTCTTTCTACAGTTTTTTGGAAATAATTAGATATTCTTAAGGCTAATTTTTTGTACCTATACGGATTTTACGTGTAATTTTAATAACCTATATTTTCGAATCCACCAAATTTGTTTTCGGAAGATGGTCAAAAAAATTTGTATAGCCCTTTAGGTAATTTTTTTGAGCAAAAATGTTATCAGTCAATTAACTGTCAAAATATGTTTGAATAATTCAGTTTTTAGACCCGCAAGCTGAATCCACCAATATATCTGACAGGAAATTAAAAAAAAACACTAAAGTGATTATTTTGTAATACGTCTAATTTATATTAGGAAAAAAATTAAAATAAGATTTTTTAAGTCACATATTATAAAGAAATTGGATTTTAAATAATTATCATTTAAAATCCAACAATAGATATGACTGAAAATTACTTATTTTGTTAAACCGATATAACATTGGCAGCAAAAATAAGTACAAAAAGTCTCAAGGCACGTTTAAAAGACAGTATCCTAAAAAGCAGCTGGTCTAAAAAGCAACTAAAAGCAGCTAGTAGCCTAAACCCAAAAGCTCTCAGCCATATTTAATAAGTCGACTTTGATTCAAATAATTTTAGACCACTAACTTAGACAAGTAGCTACTTAGATCAATTGCTTCTTTTGCTTTAATTGCTTCTTAGATCACTTTACTTAGAAAAGACATACCTAAGGTTTTAATTTTTACTTTTGAAAATATGAGGCCTTTTTTTAAGTTGTATAATAGTTGTAAAATAAGTGGATTTTACACGTGTAAAACTAGTAAATTATGAAGTAAATAGGCTTATAGCAATTTCGCCTGATTTTTACAGAATTATTAAAGATTATTTTTTATAAAATTTTACTATCGCGGTGATAAATTTTGGTGGATTATTGAAGAATTTGCAATTTACCTGACGTAATTTTTAATGCAAAAAATTGCTTAATTGCTTATTGATGTTGATTTTACTTAGAACGAAGGTTAGGTGACTGGGGTAGAATTAATTTATCAGTTATAATATAATAAATAACAATGTATTTTTTATAGAAATTTATATAGAACTAAACATTTCGTTACACTCACTAGGCTATCATAACAAGCCAGGCGTGTGTAAATCCAAGGACAGAGACTGAATCAGCATTGCTTCGTAGCGTGTGGCGCCAAGTGTAATCAAACACCTTAACACTTGCACGTATATGTTGCCCTAGTACAATAATTAAAGTAATTATAATTAAATAATTAATATAATAAACATTAACATACTTATGCAAATTACGCACATTATTTCACTGTTTTTATAATACCTGAACGCCCTATTCCTATTTGTTTAAATCGAGTAACATCACAATTACGAATTAATATATAACAGCAAGTTCCTTTGAAGAACGTAAACTAAAACTATAGTACATTGTGCATTAAGGGAATAAGAAGGGAATTTCTAACGAGAGTCTATTAGAAGCCTGACGCCGGAGGCGGAGGGCTTTTAATGATTAGAGTTTGTAATCCCCTTACGGCACGTGATACAGATAATGATTTTCATCACATTGCGAGGAATAATATGCAAAAAATGAAATTAGTTTATTTTTTATTCTAAACACTTCACAGCTCAGCAAAAGAAAGACCAACCAAATTAGAAAATCGATATTTGCGTCAAAAATCGTTACGAACTTCTATTTTCGAAATGCGTAGTAGCCCCCCTGATTGTCACTTTTTCGGGTCGTCTACCATAGATCAACATGCTATAAAAATATTTAGTGAAACTATTGCAAAACAATTTAATATAAATTTAAAATATAAAAATAACGAAGTTTCATGATGCAGAAGACAGAACCGATATGGCGGCGGTTTATGATATACCTACCTAGGAATTTCATGATCTGCCTAATCATGAAATGGCGGCGTTTCATGATATGGCGGATATCCCTTAGCCAATTCATGGCATGCCACCATTTCATGATATACCTAGGAATTTCGTGATCTGGCGGATTTCACGATCGGCCGCCGACATAGATAAGTCGACGTTCCATATTCGTAAAATTAATTAATTCTGTCCACTACTACATACAACAGGTTATCATCTTAAGTTTTTTACCTATATTTACGCATACATATAAGTAAGTAAGTTTTGTAAGCGCCTAACAATACAAAGCACAATGCACTAAATACCTAAAGCACTACCGTGAATCGTTCCCACGGTTCTGCCGACGCAGGCGCTGCGCCGGCGGTTACCGCATAACGTACGTTGCCAAAGAATATCTACAAAGAAACAATAAAACAGGCATAATATTGACATAAAATAAATAAATAAATATCACGGGACAATTCACACCAATTGACCTAGTCGCAAAGTAAGCTTAGCAAAGCTTGTGTTATGGGTACTATGCAATAGATAGATACATAAATACTTAAATAAATATTAAACACCCAAGACCCGAGAACAAACATACGTAGTTTTCATACAAATATCTGCCCCGACACGAATCGAACCCGGGAAAGCTTCGTAGTCAGGTTCTCTAACCACTAGGCCATCTGGTCGTAATCTGGTCGTGAATCCTAACTTGCTAATTGGTCATCAACCATTTTCTTGTATCTTTGCCATGGTTAGGTTACGTCCCCTCAACGTTCAATACGTAATTATAATATAACCCATTATTTTATGGACTTTGCTAAACACGTTAATAGCATATAATAATATACTACTCAAAAGAATATAACGGCCACATGAACTTGATCGGTAAAATGAAATCAAAAATATGTTTGCGTTTTTAATTGAATGAAAAGTATGTATTGTGTTATGTTGTACTGTTAAGACCATTTTTGGGCAAGGAATGTTATAAAGAATTATATTTAATAGTATTTACGTTTCACCAGTGAAAACACGTGGTCCTTGTTTTCAATATAATTATACTGCATATGTAATTTTAACAGTTTTATTAAGAAACTCTGTCACTGTTGTCTTTCGGACAACGGCAAAGCAATTTGATTGACCTCAATTTTATAAATAAATGCAAAAATTTGCGATTATGTTCGTGTGTGTTGTGTGTTTCGGTAACTCGTTCATGCTTAAGCGATTGGACGTTTATTAAACAAATAAAGGCATATTAGATATACGGGATAAATTGTGACAAATAAAAAAAAATCTACATGTTCCCTAATGATCCTATTTTGTCTTTTTTCCTGCGGCAAAACCCGACGGCTGTCGAAGACTCAAGGTAACTCAAGTAACGCTGTATTCGAAGACGTCACTTCCTCATCAGGAGCATATTATATATATATATATGTATTGCTAGAACATGGAGTTCGGTCACACACAATATCTGTTTCCTCGCTCACCAAACTAATGTTTGAATTTGAATTATTATATTGCAAGAAAATGCTTCTGTTCAGAGCTATTACCTTGTTTCATTTTTTGCCATGTATGTACGTTACTGCATTTTTGATTCAAACATTCATAGTCAATTTTTACCCACATCCTGAATTGTCATTGCCTAATTCAGGCACTATACAGGTTGTCTCCGACCAATGGGGCTATAAATTCAAGGTTTGATTCTACTCACGAAAAAAAGCTACTTTTGTTTGTAACATTTTCAAAAAACTTAAGGCTGGAAACAGTGCTCGACCGACGGTACGTCCCGACCGTACGTCCTGACCGTCAGCGCTGACCGTCGGTTGCGAAAATTCATTCAGTGCTACGCTGACGGCGAACTGCGACGCGTGTGTACAGTTCACAGGTCGGTCGCTTCGTCAGCGAAGCACTGAACGCATCCATACAATCTTATAGCTCGTCGGTCGACCGCCGCGCACCGAGCGATCCGACCGACCGACTCGACCGACCGACCGTACGCGCGCACCAAATCACGTGCGTACCGTCAGCGTAGCTGTGTGCACATTCATAGACTTGCATAGATATAGCTACGCTGACCGACGGTCAGCGCTGACCGTCGGTCGAGCACTGTTTCCAGCCTAAAATTTGATCATTAAATAATCCTCAAAGTTTAATTGTTAAATCAGTGTATCGGACATGGCGGTGTTATCGCTGTCTCTTGGTATGGGGGCTTTGAAATAGTTTTTGTCATTTATTTGACATCTTTAAGATGAACTTATCAATGTGCCGTCAATTTAGTATTGCATCGCATACATTGAAAATTACATTTAACAGTGGTCATATTATTAAAAAGTAGCAGAACAAAAGTGGCTCAGTTATGCGACTAGAATTGAACCCTGCACTTAAAGCCCCATGGTCGGAGACTCCCTGTATTTTTAATCGTCTTCAAAGAAGAGGGGGTTTTATGTCCAATTGGCATTGATCACTTTTTTACAACGTGGTCTAATTCCAAAACTATTTCGAGGAATAGGTTTATTAAATCATTTTACTTATAACATTTTTTGAAAAAAATACTAATTGATCGTGTGTAACTAACGTTTGACCTTTGATTGACTTTCATCGTAAATAAACGTTATATAACTAATCCGCCTAATTCTAACACTGCCAGGTGACTGAAGACACTGCATTTTTTTAAGTAATTGTGATGGGCAACGAAAAACGTAGTTTTTACCGCCATGGCAACCATGGTTAGCTATAATTCCGGTAACTTCTAAATAGGGTAAATTTTTTAAAACGCAACTAAAACCAAAATCCTTCAAATAGGTGTCTTAAACCCGCCTATTTTATGAAAAAATATATAAAAATAAAACTTTTTTTTTTAAACCAATGCCAATTGTATTAATTTTTCTGCATCCACTCTACATAATTTCATCATTGCCCACAATGCCAAGGTCGCGGCGTTTCTGTACAAAACAAAATCGTTTACCTACCATCGTTGCGCAAGAGTCAGCACATAAGGATAGAAAGTAAACAACTAGCGTTCTAGGAAAGCGACGCGTCAGGTTTCAGCTAGAATTTATTAAACCTAGGTTTTACAGTTTTGTTACAGCAATTAAAAAGTATAAGGGTATTTGATTGTCGCTTTGACATCGGAATCCTAAATAGGATAGATGTCTAGCTTTCTAAAAAGTCTAGATAGTAGTTTTATGTTTGTTATATTAAGCATGTAATTTGGCTCTACTGACACAAACAGTTTTATGCCATTCTTATCCGTTGTAAAGCTTTCTGAAACCAATAAAATATTTCGATTTATTAGATATATTTTTTTTAGTATTATAGTAGTAGTAGGTAGTCCATTCCTAATTATGAGTCCATCAGTTTCATTTTCAAAAAATATCGGACATGTGTTTTCTCGTTTGTCAATAAAACAAGCAATGACAAGGAAATGGCGGAGATAGAGCTAGTTAATGATCCACGTGACGACATTCCTTAGTAGGTACAGTTTTGAGTAAAGATTGACGTTACGACCCCCCCCCCCCCCCCAAATTTTGACGCGCTTTATCTTGGTAATTTTTTGTTTGATTGACAAAAGAATAAAATATAAAATACAATTTATCCAGGGGTTGGCAACCTGCGGCTCGCGAGTCACATGCGGCTCTTTGGGTGTGAAGCTGTGGCTCTTTAGTTCCAAAATTTATTTATACAAGTTACTATTTATTGTTGGCAAGAAAAAAATTGCCGATTTAGGCCGTATCGTCTAACGTTTCTGACGCTCGCGAACGCAACCAAATGACAGTTTTTGTATGCGAAACCTGTACCACTACCATGAGTATACAGGGACCGCACTCGATAGCGACGGCGTAAATTATTTGTACAGTCACCAGCACCAATATCTGACACAACAAGCATGCATAAATATCTGATCCGACTCTATTTCTAGGACCGGAAGGACGTGTCAGATATTTTTGCACGCTCCGCTGTGGTAGATATTAATGCTGGTGACTGTACGGAGCATTGTACAGCGCCTCTACAAATAATTTACGTCGTCGCTATCGAGTACGGTCTCTGTAGACTCATGGTAGTGGTACTGTCATTTCATTGCGATCGCTAGCGTCAGAAACTAGGCAATAGGTACGGTCTCAGGTCATCCGTCCATCTACTTGGTGGACATCCCACGTTTACCAATTCGCGGCCTAATGTACATTGTCAGAAATAAAAAACCGGCTAAGAGCGTGTCGGACACGCCCAAGATAGGGTTCTGTAGCCATTACGACCATTTTAGACTACCAGATGGCCTAGTGGTTAGAGAACCTGACTACGAAGCTTGAGGTCCCGGGTTCGATTCCCGTGTTGGGGCAGATATTTGTATGAAAAATATAAATGTTTTTGTCCTCGGGTCTTGGGTGTTTAATATGTATTTAAGTATGTATCTAGCTATTTAATTATATTTATCCGTTGCTTAGTACTACCATAACGCAAGCTTTGCGAAGCTTACTTTGGGACTAGGTCAATTGGTGTGAAGTGTCCCGTGATATTTATTTATTTATTATTTATTTATTACGAAAAAAATCAAGTAATATTTTTCTAAGGATTTTGCCATTGTTCTAGGGAAGTGCCAAAGTTTAGGTATAATTTTATACCTTAAGCTGCTATTTATTACCAACTAACTTAATAATATTGATACCCCACACTATAGGGTTAGTCGAGAAAAAAAACCACCCCCATTTTACGTCCATGGGAGGTATCAAAAAAAAATTATTACTTCTTTTTATTTGAGCACTTTGTCGGCGTGACTAATATGTATATTCGTGCCAAATTACAGCTTTCTAGTACTAACGGTCTCTGAGCTTAGCCGCGGACAGACATGGCGAAACTATAAACCCTAAAAAGCAATCCTCACGCGCACGGATAAGCCAATTAACTGCTGATGATCTTAATGATAATCACTGAGGCTCGATGTTCACACCCGCTATCGCGACATCTACCCCAGGCGTCGCCCACTCGAAAGGGATGGAAGAGGTAGGGTGAAATTATAAGGGTTATGATATCTTCGAGAGTACATTAAAGTAAACTTAGTAATGTCCGACCGAAAGTATCTAAATATTTGCACGTTTCGGCAGAAACTTAATTCAAGTGCAAGTTTGTACGTAAGTACAGTCACCTGCATTAATATCTGACACAGCGGAGCGAGCAAAAATATCTGACACGTCCTACCGGCCCTAGAACTAGACTTGAATCACATATTCATGTAACGCTTTTTTTGTCACATATTGGTGCTAGTGAATTGTACTTACTTATTTTTATACTTGTGTTCATTTCAGCTTTTGTGAATTTGTTGTGTTAATAGAAGCGATTTAATTTGTTTAAAATATCTATTATCGGGTTTTGTAAGAAGGTAAATAAATCGAAGGCTTAAAAACTATTTGGATTAAATTGTGCAAATCGATTTGTATTTGAAAATTAACGTTTATTACTATAATCGGTTCTGTAATATCGAATTATACGGATTGATTATTGGCCTACATAATTGTTATGCTTTTTATTAATATGCAAGCTCAATGTTATGCGCAATTATGTTATACGTAATTATTTTATGATATAAGGCGACAAACAAGCAGGTGAGCCGCCTAAAGTGATCACCTACCATAGACACCCGCAACACTAAAGGATTTACACGTACATTAAGTTATACACATGAGGTTAAAATTATCTTGCTAGCGCCAACCCCTTTTTTACAAATAATATAAAATTATAATAAATATGAGTGTTGTATTTGAAACACTTATTTCGAACACCCCATTCGGTCACCTCGGTAGGGCTAATCAATCGATGCCCCCAGATATAATATTGGAATAGACTTAGCATCAGTGTCAAGCTTCTAAAAAGCTTCTAAAGATAGATTTGTGAGTAAGTTAAAGAAGGAGATTTTTGTTTGTAATTTAGAAATAAGTTCAGTGTTAGATGCGATAGAAAATAAGCCGTGTACATTTATATAAATATAATTCTAACTTTCGGTACTACAATCTATGAATTGCATTTTAAAAGTAAGTACTTACCACTTTTCATTTCTAAAACGATTAAAAAGAATACATAGGAGAATTATAAATACGTCAACTGAACTTTACGATGCGAACAAATAACTTAAAGTATCATTTTGAATACAAGCTTTTTTTGACCGTTTTAAATGTCAAGTCTATGCCATTAATATTGAGGAGTTCCGTCTTGCGGAATCGATCCTGGCCAGACTACCAGGATGTCACTGCCAGATTATTTTATTGTCACCAGATTTACATAAGTATACCAAATTTCAAGTCAATCCACCGACTGAAAGTGGGTCAAATTAAACATGCAAGATTTGACCCGTACATACAGAGTACAGACATACAAGTACATTGCAAGTTATAAAAGCTTGTAATATTATTTTACAACAGAATCTTTCTCTATTATTCGCCGTGCAAGGACCGGTGCATTACTGTATCTATTTAGCCGGTATATCTATGTGTCCGTCAAAAACGCTGAAGCGTCGGTGATAATGCCCGCCCCTGGGGAGAGGGACAACAAATACGATTTGTTTCACTCAAATTGAAGGGAATCGTGCTTCATTAATGCAATCAACAGTTTGGTTTGTGACTTGTCATGTTTACTCGACTGCGGAAAAGAAAATGAGGGTAGTGTTGAGTTAGATTCACGCCCACGGTTTGCACGAAGAGAAAAACGGATTATACAGGATGGCTTATTTTAAACTGCATTCATACATTTAAAAAGAAGTTCTCTGTTCGGGAATCGAACGCGGTCGTTTTGAAAAATAACACGTACATACTTCAATTTGAATATCGGTAGTGTAGGCCATAAGCAATTAATTTTACTATAAAACACGTTATGTAGAATGAATTAAATCCATTGTATTTCATATTCTTAAATAATGTAAGTTTTATTTTTCAAAACGTCCGAGTTCGATTCCCGAGCGGAGTATAGTTTTTTTTTAATGTATGAATGCAGTTTTTCTTGTTATTAAAATCGATGACATGGTTCCTTAGAACAGATCTTCGTATGTCTTATAGTTTCAGACTTTCCTATACTGACCAATCTAAATGAGCCACCTTGTGTTTTTTTTTACCGAGCATATAAACCCAGAGTTCCCTTTCCAATTATAATTACCCTTCAAGACTTTGGGCGGGCGGCTAGCGCCCTTTAGGCTAGATTCCTAAAACTGTAATTATAAGTAGCTGTTGCCCGCGACACCGTCCGCGAAGTATTCGTTTATCGCTATCCCGGGGGAACTTTCAATTTTTCGAAATAAAAACTATCCTATGTCCTTTCCCGAGACTCAAACTCATCTCTATACCTAATTTCATCTAAATCAATTCAGCGGTTTAAAATTACACAAAAAAAATATGGATTGATAGCTGGATCAGTCCTGTGTGGAGCTGGACGGATAATAGCTGGTTAAAGTTCGGTGTCATGTCATGTCATACCCACGTACAGTCACCAGCACAAATATCTGACACAAAGCGTGCATAAATATCTGATACGACTCTATTTCTAGGGCCGGAAGGACGCGTCAGATATTTTTGCACGCTCCTGCTGTGTGTGGTAGATGCAGCTGGCTGTACCTACAGTTTTACTAAGGTGTGACGTCACGCGCGCGCTCCCGAACTTTGAGGCACTTCATATTTGCTCAGCTCAGAGACCGTTAGTACTAGAAAGCTGTAATTTGACATGAATATACATATCAGTCACGCCGACAAAGTGGTACAATAAAAAAAAGTAAAAAAAAAATTTTTAGGGTACCTCCCATAGACGTAGTGGTGATAATTATTTTTTCTCGACTAACCCTATAGTGTGGGATATTGTTGGATAGGTCTTTTAAAACCATTGGGGGGTTGCTAAGACCATTTTTCTATTCAGTGGTCTATTTGCGAAGTATTCAACTTTAAAGTGGAAATTTAGTTTAAGAGTAGGTTCCTTAAACCTTAGAGCCTTAGGTATAAAACATACCTAAACTTGGAAGATTCCGTACACAATACGAAATTCTTTGAAAAATATTACTTGATTTTTTCGTAATGGCTACGGAACCCTAACTAGGGCGTGTCCGACACGTTCTTGACCGGTTTTTGTTAATCAGGAAACTACCCAATTCCCTTTCAAAATGTGCAATTTACTGGCTATAGAGGCTCTAACATTTAATGTATTTAGGTATGTAATCTATGTGCGACGCCGCATTCTGGGCGTCGAACCCAGAGCCACCCGACCAGGAAGCGCCGACCGCACCTTGTACGGGCTCCTTCCACCCGCTGCACTCCTGATACATTGCGGTCAGGATGGCAACCAGGAATACAGGATTTGGGGCTTCTGTACGCAACAGCGTTTACGTTTGGATAGAGTTGGTTTCATTTAATTAAGGTAAGCTGGTATACTTTGAAATATTAATAAAGTTTTTGAAAGGGATAAAATATTTCTGATACCCATTAAAGCTTTTTGCTGACTATACTTTCTGTTGACTATTTTAAATTTGTATTGCCATCTTACCTTAAAAATGAAAGTTATTCAATTTAGGCTATTTATAACAAAATTAAGAATATGAATACGTATTTAAAAAATCTACCACCGGTAGGTACGGTAAAAATCTGTTGAAAAGAATCCGGCAAAAAAAACCAGTTATATTTTAACCCCCGGCGCAAATAGGGGGGTGTTACAAGTTGGACGCCCATGTCTGTCTGTCTGTTTACCTTTCTGTCCCTGTCTGTGTTATTAGCTTTTTAATAGCGGAGGTTTTCGCTCGCTGTGTAAGTCTTTTTTTTTCTGGAAAGCTAATAATCTTTTTTCAAAAATAATCTTTTATTTTTTTTGAGACAGTTTGCAGAAGAACTAGATGTGCCGTTCTAATACTCCACTTGGCAGTCAGTAAAAAGTAAGTTTATTTATTTAAGTACCTATCGTTCGCAGAAATCCTGTTTCAAAATAATATTTAGCCCCAACCCACCCCTTTTCAACATAGGAAACCCTAACCCCCTGCCACTGGGGACTCAATTACGATTATGACGTGTTAGTTGACGCGATCCCCCATAGATGGCGTGCGATTATTTTATAGGATTTATTAATGTTTAGAGATACTTCGGGATTTGAGGTTTAGGGAGGATTTTGGGCGCGGTTTGAAATAATTGAATTATTTCAATAGTTTAAGAGGGTTATGTATCGCAACTGTCCGTAATTCGGCCAGTACGAATACATATATAATAATATGTAACTTGCTGCTGTACTTTTAATTAAAAAAATACAACTTTTTCTGTCTTATTTTTTAAGTAAAAATATCACAAATGTAATAATTGTGATCGAAGTGAAAATGAATTCGTTTGTAGGTCATGATGCCCACTTTACTCTCGACTTATCTATCCACCCTCGCCTGCAATTCGGGTAAAGGAAAGAGGCTTGTGTTATGCACTTGAAAAGTGTTCCTTAAATCACAAAACAGATAGGTACAGAAATCAATCTACAGACAAAGTGCGCTCGAGCAACGCACACATATTATAGACACTGCTTACGGACACGATATCTCGGACCGTTTGGGACCAGCGCGAGCACGAGTGTCATCCGCTTGAGATACGCGTCTATGAACTTTTTTGTGCAATAATGAAGCAACAAAAAAAACATATATTATTACCTGTTCAGTGGACGGTTTTGTAAATTCAACATTAAATGCTGAATTGTCGTTTTTTAAGCTACCAAAGTAACAATAGTATAGTGGTATATAATTAAAATTATAGACTTTAGTTAAATATTATTAGAGAATATTTCCATTCTCGAAGCCGTGGTGGCCTAGTGGTTTGACCTATCGCCTCTCAAGGCAGATATCGTGGTTCAAACCCCGGCTCGCAACTCTGAGTTTTTCGAAATTCATGTGCGGAAAATTACATTTAAATTTACCACGAGCTTTGCGGTAAGGAAAACATCGTGAGGAAACCTGCACAAACCTGCGAAGAAATTCAATGGTGTGTGTGAGTTCCTAATCCGCAACTGGCCCGCGTTGATAACTATCGCCATCCTTTGTTCTGAGAGGAGGCCTGTGCCCAGCAGTTAAACGTATAAGGCTGGGATGATGAATGATTTCCATTCTTTCCATTTCTTTCTCCACAATAAATCAAACAACTAGATACGAGTGCCGATAGTTTTTTGTCAACTGACAACCCTAGAGCGACCGCCGAGCGTAGGTAGGTATGCAAAGTGAAGGACATGAATACATGTGATTGACTTGTACCATCAGCCAAATATGCGGTCTACCACCATAGAGTTGATAATTGTTTGCATGTCAAAAAACAATAATGCCAATAGACGTGTCTGTCAACTTGAAATTTCGACTTTAGCGACATATTCATTTGATAGGAACTTGTTTGAAAACTGATAGACCACTTATTTGGCTGATGGTACCTATCTGTTTTGTGCTTAAATTCTAGCACCGATCATTTATGTTATCCTGGTACAAATCACACAACTACACACCTTATCATTCATAATGACGCCATGTGGTGACTCGTCATCAGCATGGTAAGTGTGGAACGCTTTTTAATCAATATGTTGTATGTACATGATAACCTACTTATTGATAGCAGTCACATGGCGGGCGTTTGGCGTCTGGTTGTGTTATTTTTAATCGACTCCAGAAAAAGGAGAGGGTTCAGTAGTAGATAATTTTATCTGTAGAGTGGGCCAAGTTTTGTGCCGTGGAAGTATACAATCTGGAATGAAACCTCTATATCCTGGAAGCGAGAGAAATCCTTGTAAAATAGACTAAAATACACATCTAATATAATATGTTCAAAATATCAAATAGTGATGTAAAACAACTCGGATATCCGTTCCTAATTCGATTTCGCGTCATGTCGACTCTACCGCGACCAACCACGATAACAATACGCACGTTACTACCTTATTACTTAGCTGTAAAGTACAGTATTGTCTGCCTCGTGGGTAATTGATCGGTGGTTACTCTGTACCGTGGCGCGGACGGTAATAGCCGTCGCGTCTTGTTAGCGAGTTCGGAAATATTCGGAATAACCGTCAACTATAGGTAGGGCTGTCAAGGACCTAAACTACGAAGTGCAAAATTCAAACTTCGTATCTTGCTGTCCCTCTGACGCTTATATTGTTTAAAAAGAGAGTGAGAAGGACGTTACAGTTCGATTTGCGCATTTCTGGGCAGCCCCCCAGGGCCGTATTTCACCATGCACAGGTGCAACCACTACTTTCACCAAGAACCATTTTGAAAATACACTTTCGAGTATGTTAATCACGATCACGATCCAGAAACTGCTTACAGAAACTGAAAAAAAAACATACAGACGAATTGATAACCTCCTCCTTTTTTGAAGTCAGTTGAAAAATCCACGTGTGGTAATAATAAGTAAATATGGCCGTCAAATGTATGCAGTAATATTTAGGTAATTTGCGTATGAGGGGTGGGCCGAATTTTGAGCCGCTGAGCATATTTCGACAGGTCCTTTAAAAAACAGTCTAAGTTTTCTTAAAAAAGTGCTTGCTCGTTATTTATAACATGATTTATTGAATCAGGCAATTTCTTACTTTACCTACTTTAAGTTTGTTTCAGTTCGTTCATAATATGCCCAAAGTGAGCGACTACTTAGGAACGCGTCCTCTACGATACGCCTAGGCTGCGATCGATACGCTCATCATCACCATGTGCGTCCCACTGCTGGGCACAGGCCTCTACTCAGAATAAAAAAGCTTGAGTCTTCAAGCGTGTGACTTCACACACACCAATGAATTTCTTCACGTGAAGGTTACTCGCGATTTCCTTTACCGTAAAGCTCATGGCAAATTTCAAATATATCATAAGTGATCCATAGGAATAAACGTCCTCTATATTGTCATATCTTGAGTGGGTTCCAACACGCTACGCTAAAATGGGATTAATCGAATGTAGACCCACATAAAAAAGATTGAATATATTAAAAATTAGTGGAAATGTATAGCTGACAACCCTAAAGCCCCGCCGAATTGGAAGGAAGCGCCAATAGAAATAATAAAATTACATCCGACCCGCGAGCTGCTGCTTCTTGCTTGCTTGATGAGAAATAAGATAAACACAAATCATAATCATCATCAGCCGAAAAACAAAGGACCTCAAAAAAACGCTACAATGACGCGGTCCTACGCCGCCGGGATCCTAGCTTTCCGCCGAAAATATTTTTCCAAAATGGTTCATAAGGACGAACGATTTTTTTATCTGAAGCCATACTAGCACTAACCTGTAGAACACTATAAAAATTATAGTACCGTAAGGTCGGGGTACTTTGGCCCTTGGGATTAACTCGGTCCTGGTTTTATTATTGTTTTGAGAATACTATTTCCATACAGAAGCTATTTC